>NC_141255.1:22500-287500 GCF_054856555.1 Leptonotus elevatus
CTTACCCTAGTTTAAACCCCTACTTTGAAACCCTTACCCTAGTTTAAACCCCTACTTTGAAACCCTAACCCTAGTTTAAACCCCTATTTTGAAACCCTAACCCTAGTTTAAACCCCTACTTTGAAACCCTAACCCTAGTTTAAACCCTAATTTGAAACCCTAACCCTAGTTTTAAACCCTACTTTGAAACCCTAACCCTAATTTAAAGCCCTACTTTGAAACCCTAACCCTAGTTTAAAGCCCTACTTTGAAACCCTAACCCTAGTTTAAACCCTTCTTTGAAACCCTAACCCTAGTTTAAACCCCTACTTTGAAACCCTAACCCTAGTTTAAACCCCTACTTTGAAACCCTAACCCTAGTTTAAACCCCTACTTTGAAACCCTAACCCTAGTTTAAACCCCTCTTTTGAAACCTTAACCCTAGTTTAAACCCCTCTTTTGAAACCTTAACCCTAGTTTAAACCCTACTTTAAAACCCTAACCCTACTTTGAAACCCTAACCCTACTTTAAAACCCTAACCCTACTTTGAAACCCTAACCCTAGTTTAAAACCCTACTTTGAAACCCTAACTCTAGTTTAAAACCCTACTTTAAAACCCTAACCCTAGTTTAAAACCCTACTTTGAAACCCTAACCCTACTTTGAAACCCTAACCCTAATTTAAACCCCTACTTTGAAACCCTAACCCTAGTTTAAATCCCTAACCCTAGTTTAAAACCCTACTTTGAAACCCTAACCCTAGTTTTAAACCCTACTTTGAAACCCTAACCCTAGTTTAAACCCCTACTTTGAAACCCTTACCCTGGTTTAAAACCCTAACCCTAGTTTAAAACCCTAACCCTATTTTTAAACCCTACTTTGAAACCCTAACCCTACTTTGAAACCCTAACCCTAGTTTAAAACCCTACTTTGAAACCCTAACCCTAGTTTTAAACCCAACTTTGAAACCCTAACCTTAGTATAAACCCCTACTTTGAAACCCTAACCCTACTTTGAAACCCTAACCCTAGTTTAAAACCCTACTTTCAAACCCTAACCCTAGTTTAAAGCCCTACTTTCAAACCCTAACCCTAGTTTAAAGCCCTACTTTCAAACCCTAACCCTAGTTTAAAGCCCTACTTTCAAACCCTAACCCTAGTTTTAAACCCTACTTTGAAACCCTAACCCTAATTTAAAGCCCTACTTTGAAACCCTAATCCTAATTTAAAGCCCTACTTTGAAACCCTAACCCTAATTTAAAGCCCTACTTTGAAACCCTAACCCTAGTTTAAAGCCCTACTTTGAAACCCTAACCCTAGTTTAAAGCCCTACTTTGAAACCCTAACCCTAGTTTAAAGCCCTACTTTGAAACCCTAACCCTAGTTTAAAGCCCTACTTTGAAACCCTAACCCTAGTTTAAACCCCTACTTTGAAACCCTAACCCTAGTTTAAACCCCTACTTTGAAACCCTAACCCTAGTTTAAACCCCTACTTTGAAACCCTAACCCTAGTTTAAACCCCTACTTTGAAACCCTAACCCTAGTTTAAACCCCTACTTTGAAACCCTAACCCTAGTTTAAACCCCTACTTTGAAACCCTAACCCTAGTTTAAACCCCTACTTTGAAACCCTAACCCTAGTTTAAAGCCCTACTTTGAAACCCTAACCCTAGTTTAAACCCCTACTTTGAAACCCTAACCCTAGTTTAAAGCCCTACTTTGAAACCCTAACCCTAGTTTAAACCCCTACTTTGAAACCCTAACCCTAGTTTAAACCCCTACTTTGAAACCCTTACCCTAGTTTAAACCCCTACTTTGAAACCCTTACCCTAGTTTAAACCCCTACTTTGAAACCCTAACCCTAGTTTAAACCCCTACTTTGAAACCCTAACCCTAGTTTAAACCCCTACTTTGAAACCCTAACCCTAGTTTAAACCCCTACTTTGAAACCCTAACCCTAGTTTAAACCCCTACTTTGAAACCCTAACCCTAGTTTAAACCCCTACTTTGAAACCCTAACCCTAGTTTGAACCCCTACCCATAGTTTAAACCCCTACTTTGAAACCCTAACCCTAGTTTAAACCCCTACTTTGAAACCCTAACCCTAGTTTTAAACCCTACTTTGAAACCCTAACCCTAGTTTAAACCCCTACTTTGAAACCCTAACCCTAGTTTAAACCCCTACTTTGAAACCCTAACCCTAGTTTAAACCCCTACTTTGAAACCCTAACCCTAGTTTGAAACCCTAATTTGGAACCCTAACCCTAGTTTGAAACTCTAATTCGTAACCCTAGCCCTAGTTTGAAACCCTAATTTGAGACCCTAGCCCTTGTTTGAAACCCTAATTTGAGACCCTAGCCCTTGTTTGAAACCCTAATTTGTAACACTAGCCCCAGTTTGAAACCCTAGCCCTAGTTTTAAACCCTAATATGAAACCCTAGCCCTAGTTTAAAACCCTAATTTTGAACCTTAACCCTAGTTTAAAACCCAAATATGAAACCCTAGCCCTAGTTTGAAACCCTAATTTGAAACCCTAGCCCTAGTTTGAAACCCTAATTTGAAACCCTAGCCCTAGTTTGAAACCCTAATTTGAAACCCTAGCCCTAGTTTGAAACCCTAATTTGAAACCCTAGCCCTAGTTTGAAACCCTAATTTGAAACCCTAGCCCTAGTTTGAAACCCTAATTTAAAACCCTAGCCCTAGTTTGAAACCCTAATTTGAAACCCTAGCCCTAGTTTGAAACCCTAATATGAAACCCTAGCCCTAGTTTGAAACCCTAGCCCTAATTTGAAACCCTAATTTAAAACCCTAGACCTAGTTTGAAACCCTAATTTGAGACCCTAGCTCTTGTTTGAAACCCTAATCTGAATCCCAAGCCCTAGTTTGAAACCCTAATCTGAATCCCAAGCCCTAGTTTGAAACCTTAACCCTAGTTTAAAACCCTAATTTTAAATCTTAGCCCTAGTTTAAACCCCTAATTTTAGACGCTAGCCCTTGTTTGAAACCCTAATCCTATTTTGAAACCCTAATGTGAAACACTAATCCTATTTTGAAACCCTAATGTGAAACACTAACCCTATTTTGAAACCCTAATTTGAAACCCTAGTTCTAGTTTTAAACCCTAATATGAAACCCTAGCCCTTGTTTGAAACCCTAATTTGGAACCCTAACCCTAGTTTGAAACTCTAACCCTAGTTTGAAAACACTAGCCCAAGTTTGAAACCCTAATATGAAACCCTAGCCCTAGTTTGAAACCCTAGCCCTAGTTTAAAAACCTAATTTAAAACACTAGCCCAAGTTTGAAACCCTAATTTGAGACCCTAGCCCTAATTTGAAACCCTAGCCCTAATTTGAAACCCTAGCCCTAATTTGAAACCCTAGCCCTAATTTGAAACCCTAATTTAAAACCCTAGACCTAGTTTGAAACCCTAATTTGAGACCCTAGCTCTTGTTTGAAACCCTAATCTGAATCCCAAGCCCTAGTTTGAAACCCTAATCTGAATCCCAAACCCTAGTTTGAAACCCTAATCTGAATCCCAAACCCTAGTTTGAAACCCTTATTTGAAACCTTAACCCTAGTTTAAAACCCTAATTTTAAATCTTAGCCCTAGTTTAAACCCCTAATTTTAGACGCTAGCCCTTGTTTGAAACCCTAATCCTATTTTGAAACCCTAATGTGAAACACTAATCCTATTTTGAAACCCTAATGTGAAACACTAACCCTATTTTGAAACCCTAATGTGAAACCCTAGTTCTAGTTTTAAACCCTAATATGAAACCCTAGCCCTTGTTTGAAACCCTAATTTGGAACCCTAACCCTAGTTTGAAACTCTAACCCTAGTTTGAAAACACTAGCCCAAGTTTGAAACCCTAATATGAAACCCTAGCCCTAGTTTAAAAACCTAATTTAAAACACTAGCCCAAGTTTGAAACCCTAATTTGAGACCCTAGCCCTAATTTGAAACCCTAGCCCTAATTTGAAACCCTAGCCCTAATTTGAAACCCTAGCCCTAATTTGAAACCCTAATTTAAAACCCTAGCCCTTGTTTGAAACCCTAATTTGAGACCCTAGCCCTAATTTGAGACCCTAGCCCTAATTTGAAACCCCTGACCCCTGACCCTTAACCCCTGACCCCTAACCCAACCCTAGTTATGGAGGTTACATGTTTAACAAGAGACAGACACATTTTTGTTAAGATTTTTTTATTAAACTGAGGTGAGAGACATAAGCATAAGAGTTGCGGAATGACAACCGTCCAGTCAAAATGATGAGGCGGGAGATACCCGGGAGTTAACCCCTTTCCAAAAACCTAACCCTTAACCCCTAACCCTAGCCTTTGTTTGAAACCCTATTTTTTTAACCCTAGCCCTTGTTTGAAACCCTATTTTTTTAACCCTAGCCCTAGTTTGAAACCCTATTTTTTTAACCCTAGCCGTAGTTTGAAACCCTATTTTTTTAACCCTAGCCGTAGTTTGAAACCCTAATTTGAAACCCTAGCCCTAGTTTGAAACCCTAATTTGAAACCCTAGCCCGAGTTTGAAACCCTTATTTGAAAACCCTAATTTTAAATCCTAGCCCTAGTTTAAAACCCTAATTTTGAACCTTAACCCTAGTTTGAAACCCAACTTGAAACCCTAATATGAAACCCTAATTTGAAACCCTAATTCGAAACCCTAGCCCTCGTTTGAAACCCTAATTTGAGACACTAGCTCTTGTTTGAAACCCTAATTTGGAACCTGTTAAGTTATTAACATTGTTTTTCAGTTTTAAATTATATTTTAGCCGTTTTAGATTATGTTAACTCAGTATGGCTGAATGAATAGAAATATATTCTTATCTGTGTTACTTTCATGAGAAAGAGCAACGGGTCTGTCTATTCATTCGTTATCTAATGGGAGGGCCGGGATTCTGCTGTGTCGGAAGGGAGTCAGGCTTATTGTTATTGTATTTTTTCTTATCTGATTTATACCCATGGGAACGGATTCTCTTGTATTCATTCAGTTGTAACCAGGTGTGTTGTGGGCTGACTTTTCTATGAATCCTTTTTTGAATAAATAATGATGTGGGCTGGAGAGGAGAGACACATTTGAACAGAGCACTGCTTGGGTGACTTCATTTGTGTGATCAGAAGCTTCTGGTAATTATTCACCTTTGCAAAGGAACTTCTTCAACAGGATCTCACCATTCAGTTAATTGAACACGCAAAGAGTACAATACTTAATATTGTCTACTCTAACAAACCCTAACCTAGTTTGAAACCCTAATCTGAATCCCAAGCCCTAGTTTGAAACCTTAACCCTAGTTCAAAACCCTAATTTTAAATCTTAGCCCTAGTTTAAAACCCTAACTTTGAACCCTAGCCCTAGTTTAAACCCCTAATTTGAGACACGAGCCCTTGTTTGAAACCCTAATTTGGAACCTTAATCCTATTTTGAAACCCTAATGTGAAACACTAGCCCGAGTTTGAAACCCTAGTTCTAGTTTTAAACCCTAATATTAAACCCTAGCCCTTGTTTGAAACCCTAATTTGGAACCCTAACCCTAGTTTGAAACTCTAACCCTAGTTTGAAAACCTAATTTAAAACACTAGCCCAAGTTTGAAACCCTAATATGAAACCCTAGCCCTAGTTTGAAACCCTAGCCCTAGTTTAAAAACCTAATTTAAAACACTAGCCCAAGTTTGAAACCCTAATTTGAGACCCTAGCCCTAATTTGAAACCCTAGCCCCAGTTTAAAACCCTAATTTAAAACCCTAGACCTACTTTAAAACCCTCATTTTTAACCCTCGCCCTAGTTTGAAACCCTAATATGAAACCCTAGCCCTAGTTTGAAACCCTAATTTGAAACCCTAGCCCTAGTTTGAAACCCTAATATGAAACCCAAGCCCAAGTTTGAAACCCTAATTTGAGACCCTAGCCCTAATTTGAAACCCTAGCCCCAGTTTAAAACCCTAGCCCTAGTTTGAAACCCTAATTTGAAACCCTAGCCCTTGTTTGAAACCCTAATTTGAGACCCTAGCCCTAATTTGAAACCCTAGCCCCAGTTTAAAACCCTAATTTAAAACCCTAGACCTACTTTAAAACCCTCATTTTTAACCCTCGCCCTAGTTTGAAACCCTAATATGAAACCCTAGCCCTAGTTTGAAACCCTAATTTGAAACCCTAGCCCAAGTTTAAAACCCTAATTTTGAACCATCACCTGAGTTTCAAACCCTAATATGAAACCCTAATTTGAAACCCTAGCCCTTGTTTGAAACACTAGCCCTAATTTGAAACACTAGCCCTAGTTTAAAACCCCATTTATTAACCCTCGCCCTAGTTTGAAACCCTAATATGAAACCCTCGCCCTAGTTTGAAACCCTAATATGAAACCCTCGCCCTAGTTTAAAACCCTAATATGAAACCCTCGCCCTAGTTTAAAACCCTAATATGAAACCCTCGCCCTAGTTTAAAACCCTAATATGAAACCCTCGCCCTAGTTTAAAACCCTAATATGAAACCCTCGCCCTAGTTTAAAACCCTAATATGAAACCCTCGCCCTAGTTTAAAACCCTAATATGAAACCCTCGCCCTAGTTTAAAACCCTAATATGAAACCCTCGCCCTAGTTTAAAACCCTAATATGAAACCCTCGCCCTAGTTTAAAACCCTAATATGAAACCCTCGCCCTAGTTTAAAACCCTAATATGAAACCCTCGCCCTAGTTTAAAACCCTAATATGAAACCCTAGCTTGAAACCCTAATTTGAGACCCTAGCCCTAGTTTGAAACCCTAATTCGTAACCCTAACCCTAGTTTTAAACTAATTCGTAACCCTAGTTTAAAACCCTAATTCAAAACCCTAGCCCTGTTTTGAAACCGTAATTTGAAACACTAGCCCTAGTTTGACACCCTAGTCTTAGTTTTAAACCCTAGCCCTTGTTTGAAACCCTAACCCTAGTTTGAAACCCTAATATGAAACTCTAACCCTAGTTTGAACCCCTTATTTAAAACACTAGCCCTAGTTTGAAACCCTAGCCCTAATTTGAAACCCTAATTTAAAACCCTAGACCTAGTTTGAAACCCTAATTTTGAACCATCGCCCAAGTTTGAAACCCTAATATGAAACCCTCGCCCAAGTTTGAAACCCTAATATGAAACCCAAGCCCTAGTTTGAAACCCTAATATGAAACCCAAGCCCTAGTTTGAAACCCTAATTTGAGACCCTAGCCCTTGTTTGAAACCCTAATTTGAGACCCTAGCCCTTGTTTGAAACCCTAGCCCTAGTTTGAAACCCTAGCCCTAGTTTGAAACCCTAATTTGGAACCCTAACCCTAGTTTGAAACCCTAATTTTAAACTTAAGCCCTAGTTTGAAACCCTAATTTGTAACCCTAGCCCTAGTTTAAAACCCTTATTCAAAACCCTAGACCTAGTTTGAAACCCTAATTTTAAACTCGAGCCCTAGTTTAAACCCTAATCTGAGACCCTAGCCCTTGTTTGAAACCCTAATCCTATTTTGAAACCCTAATTTGTAACACTAGCCCTAGTTTGAAACCCTAGCCCTTGTTTTAAACCCTAATTTGGAACCCTAGCCCTAGTTTGAAACCCTAATATGAAACCCTAGCCCTAGTTTGAAACCCTAATATGAAACCCTAGCTTGAAACCCTAATTTGAAACCCTAGCCCTAGTTTGAAACCCTAATTTTGAACTCTAGCCTTAGTTTGAAACCCTAATTTGAGACCCTAGCCCTAGTTTGAAACCCTAATCCTATTTTGTAGCCCTAATTTGTAACACTAGCCCTAGTTTGAAACCCTAGCCCTTGTTTTAAACCCTAATTTGGAACCCTAGCCCTAGTTTGAAACCCTAATATGAAACCCTAGCCCTAGTTTGAAACCCTAATATGAAACCCTAGCTTGAAACCCTAATATGAAACCCTAGCCCTAGTTTGAAACCCTAATTTGAAACCCTAGCCCTAGTTTGAAACCCTAATTTTGAACTCTAGCCTTAGTTTGAAACCCTAATTTGAGACCCTAGCCCTTGTTTGAAACACTAATCCTATTTTGTAGCCCTAATTTGAAACATTAGCCCTAGTTTGAAACCCTAACCTTAAACCCAAACCTAACCCTAAACACTGGCTATGCCAACCCTAACCCCTAAATAATTAACAAACCATAAAAAGCATAAATACATTAATAAAACAATTGTTGAGATACAATAGTGACATTGGTATTTAAATAACATTTCATATTGGTTTACATGCAAGTATTACATAGACAATAAATAGGACGCTTTCCCTCATAATTTGAACGAAAAAGGCGCACAGTTAGGACGACTTATTTGCAGTATATAAAGGGTGAGGGTTCGGTTCCTGTGAGAGGAAGCTCAGTTTGGATTTGCTTTTCCAAGAGGCAACATCTCAGACAATTCATTGAACAATTGTCGTGTGCTCGACCTGAAGAAGGCTCTTTACAGCCGAAACCTTGTCAAGGCACACTTGCATTTAATTATACTCATTAGGAATTACAACTATTTTTTTTATATAAT
The DNA here is from genome assembly GCF_054856555.1 of Leptonotus elevatus. Classification (NCBI taxonomy): domain Eukaryota; kingdom Metazoa; phylum Chordata; class Actinopteri; order Syngnathiformes; family Syngnathidae; genus Leptonotus; species Leptonotus elevatus. Next base: position 31,000 of record NC_141255.1, read on the forward strand.
ATTTTTTTTTTTATGTTTTTTTTTTAATTTTTTTTGTTTTATTGTTTTAATAGATAGTGATTACATATATAACAAAGGCCACTCCTATTGAATAAATAAAAAATTACAATTCAATTATACATAACATCTACAATAAAATGTATTTGTAGATAATGATTACATAGGATACAAAGGCAACTCCCATCTATTAAATAAAAGATTAAAAACATTATTATACATAAATTACCTTAAAAAGGAATCTGATATAAAAAAAAAAGTATGATGGATGGTGGGTGGACTGTTGTCCGCTATGGGCGGAGACGCCAGCCCACACATCAGTGGAAGGAACGTGACGACGGGAGGTTCCAAGGACGGAAGGACCGTGCGATTCCCTTTCGCTCCAGGAGGGGGGATCAATTCCCCTATCCTGGTCCAGGAAGGGCTCAATCCCTCATTCCTAACCATTTTTTATTTATTCAATAGGAGTGGCCTTTGTTATATATGTAATCACGACCTATTAATATAAAACAATAAAACAAAAACAATCAAAAAATGAGTTGTAATTCCTAATGAGTATAATTAAATGCAAGTGTGCCTTGACAAGGTTTCGGCTGTAAAGAGCCTTCTTCAGGTCGAGCACACGACAATTGTTCAATGAATTGTCTGAGATGTTGCCTCTTCGAACCCTAACCTCAACCCTCGTGTCTGTGTACTATAAATGCGCTAACCCTAATGTGGAGTATGTCGGATGAAACCCTAACCATGATGTCATCCTAACCCTAACGTCTGTAGTATAAACGAGTTTACCCGAATCTCAACCCTAATCCGACATCTGCGTTCATAAATAATGTACATTTGTTTACATAACAGTTGATATAAAATATATCCAATATATACATATACAAAGTGTGCACTATACCTGATGAGGGCCGTGTTGGCGACGTTTCGGAGGTCGTTGGTCCTTCTTCAGGCGGAGTCTCATCCGGATGATTCATTCATTTCTATAAAACAAAAGCGAGCTTCCAAATGACGACCAGGTCAACCAAAACGTGGGGAAAAGAGACGAGGCAAAAACGGGCAGCGTGACACGAGGAAAGACAACCAACCGACACAGACGGAGGGGAGACGGCAGACTAAATACACAGACACTAACGACACAACAAGACACCTGGGGCGAGACACACCTGGCTGAGGGCACTGATTGGATCACACGAGGAAGGGCGGGATGACACTTCAACAAGACCAAGGGAGACGCAAGGACAACAGAAGCCAAACATGACAACTAAAATAGAAAAAAACAAATTGGGAGGAGTGTTTGTGGCACTGGGGACCCTGGGGCGAGGGGGGGCGAGGGGGGGCGAGGGTAAGAGCAGGACCGTGCTTTTCCTCCTCCGTTGGGAGGTTTTATCCCCTGACCTCACCCTTACCCTCTCGGAAGGACAACAGCTCCTCGCAGTCTAGAAAAGCCATTTGATTTATATGAGTGAATTTTTGTTAGTTTCTACATATTCGCTTTTTCTTTTATTGTGCCCACGCTTGAGGAAGACCTCAAGGTCGAAACGTCGCGACGGGCACTCGTTTTTTTTGACACTTGTTTTCAATTTTTATTTTTTTCAAATATTTTTTGTTTCTTTCTTTTGTTTTTGTAGAATAGATAGATTAAAAACCAAAAAAATATATAATTAATTGGAAAAAACAAAACAACTCAACAAATATGATGTATGACAACGTGATGACTGGACCGTTGTCCAGTATGGCAGACGTCGCCAACAACAAAATAGGCAGCATGGGGGTGGCGGTCGACCACGCTGGTACCAGGGAGGGCGAGAGCGCTGGGGGATGGACAGTTAGGGAACAGGAACACACCCCAGAGAGTGATCAACTCTGGCGGGTGAGGGTGTGTCGTGATAATGGCCGAAACACCCGATGATCTCAAGGTCCACTACTGATGATGTGCTCCTACCCTAAATTACAGCAGGGATTGTTACTATAATTATTAACTAAATTAGGAACGAATACCCTGCTGTACTCAATATGATCATTTCCACTTTATTTTGGACCTTCATACCCTAACCCCGGTCCAAAATCCTAACCTCAACCAAGGTCGTATTTGGTACAAACTCACCTAACCCAAAATCCTAACCTCAACCAAGGTCGTATTTGGTACAAACCCTACTCTAACCCTAACCCTAACCATAACCTGGGGGGAGTTAAGTTTAATATAGTGTCTAATGTCGTGTCTGGTATAAAGCCTACTCTGATCTAAATACTAACCACAACCGGCTTGGAGTCTCGTTTAAGTCTTATCGGGCGCAACAGAAAACAGATAATGGTTTTGTAAGTAATTTTTTCAGATCGGAGTGAGCGACAAAGCTGAAGAGTTGCAGAATGACGAGCCAATGCCTTGCCCTTTGGTATCTTGACAACCGTCCAGTCAATATGATGAGGCGGGAGATAGCCGGGAGTTAACCCCTTTTCAAAAACCTAACCCTTGACCCCTGACCCCTGACCCTTGACCCCTTAACCCTAACCCTATATTTTTCCAATTTAACGATAATCGGCTTGGGTCTGGCCCTCCCAGGTTCATGTTTCCTGTACAATGAACTTATCAAGTTAACAAGCAAACTTGAAGTTATGCTAACTTCATTTTGTTATAAGCCTACCAACAGTGAAAAAGTAAAGATTATTATAGAAGCTTATTTCAAAGTTGTATTCGCTGTATGCTTCGTTTGGAAAATGAAACAAAACGGCACATGCCCACAAATTTGGAGCGCAGAATATATGAAATACGACATTAAATGACAACATGACATACACAAAGGCGGCCTCAGTCAGCATCGGCATGGGGTGGGGAATGGGGGTGGAGGTCGAATGAATGAATGAAAAATGCCACTTGTAGTGGGTTTGTCAAAGAGGGGGTGGGGGGCTACAGCTGCACTGGGAACCGCCGAGACCAGTACCACCAGCACGGCCAGCGCCGTTGGACCTTGCACGATGAATCTGTGAAATGCGGATGCTTGTCATGCCAAGGTACGTTCATTTTGCGTTGCATTACATTGTGTGGTCCTCCCCAAAAAATGGGACAGCAGTAATTCCATGTGTGCACTGGCTATAAAAGGTCTACACATCCATGTCTAAATTTCAATTTTTGTGATGGAGAAAAAAGACACTAATGTGAATCATTTCATGTGACCCTTAACATGTGCAACTCGATCAGCATTTAACGTCAAATGCATTCTTTGGTTAACCCCAAATGAAGTTAGGATGTTCTAATAGGCTTTTTGTGCCATTTTTGTGTTTGCTTTCTATTTGTAAACTTTAGGTATTGTGTTAACTGACTGTTTATATATAATTCCTTCCACCTTGAACAAGACAGTAACGTTTTCCAAGTCAGCAGAAAAGTTCCTGTTTCTTTTTTCCCCCACCAAGTGGCAGGGGTTGTTTGGATAGTATCTGACACGACGTGGCAGTTGTAGGACTCAGACGCAGAGGTCCGGGTTTGAGGCCAAGGCAAATATTTATTAAACAAAAACAAATCCTCGTTTAGAGGGAAAAAACAAAGGCTATTAAAAGTTAACTAAAGGCGCTCCAAAAAGGGAGGATGTCTAAACTACAAACAAAACAATATCATTCCTAAACAAAAATACAAACCAAAGTTATGACTCGATACAGGACAACAAGGCTGAGGACCAGGACTGGCTTGAGCGGCTTTGACGAAAACACTTCGGCACAAGACGGGAGACGCAGACCATTTAACACCTGAGGGTAATGGGAAACAGGTGGACGCAATCAGGAATCAGGTGCGACGCTGACGCCACACGAGGAAGGGCAAGTGACATGAAACGAAAGGAGTCCCAATTTTCAAAATAAAACAGGAAATGACAAGACAACCTCACCGCGGTGTGACAGTATCCATTTTTTTCGCTGAAACTGAATTGGTGGATTGTGGGACGTATCGGTGCTAACCAGTGACGTAAACAGTTAACTTTGACGGTGCCATTAATTAACAGCGTGACTAACCATGTTTTGAACAATGCATATTTATTGGCCGGTTAGTTTTTTTGTTTTGCTTTGGTTTGTGTCTATTTCAGCCAGAAGACGTCGAATATTGCAGCAACCAGAAGACTGCATTCAATAATGTTAAAAAGGCTTTGCACCTCCTCAAAAGTCCAAGCATGAATCTGTTTGGAAGCCATTTTTGTCCTCTCTTCATCGTTAATGGCAGCTGTTTTCCCGAGGTTAGGGTTTGCGCAGCTGCACGTTAATAAGGACTTGTCTGGGACCAATCATTGGCCTCCAAAATAATTACGTCACGTTTTGGAACCAGGCTACTTTTTTTTTTTTAGAACCGCAAAGGAGCAGGGACTAGAAAAAGCGAGTAGAGTAGTGTAGCGTAGAGTAGAGTCGCGTAGATGGGGCTAAATGCAGAGTAGAGTTGATACCGGTGGCGGAAACGAGGCTTTACATTTGCAATTTAATGACCCAAAGAAGTGTTGATTCTTGCAGTTTGCGTTCAAATAACATTTTGTTGCTAACCGTTCCATTGAGTTAAGAAAAAAAGTGTTTGTCTTCTCTGACCCCTTCAACATGGAACCTGCTGCAAAAGGACTGGAAATGAATAGAACTTATCTCGTTGAATGACCACAAATTCAGATTGAGAGCATTTCAGGCAGACGACTCAACTTGTATCTGTTTTGTCTAGTATTTGTTTTAATGTCATTTAAAATTTGGAACTGTAGCTCTGATGTATTTCTTTTGAATTTTGTTGCAACTGCAACCCTGCTGCCTCTTGGCCAGAGGAAAAAAAAGACGTTTTTAATCTCAATGGGACATTCCTGGTTAACGAAAGGAGAAATAAAATGTAAAATATGTCATACATGTTTCTGATGTATCTCACACACACAGCTTGTAATTCACTGAACCGACTAATCAGGCAATGTTTTAATGCGAGCCGTCGTCCAATTTGACTCTCACTTCTGTCGCCACATTCTTGTCTACGCCCACCTTACATTCACACACACACACACACACACGCTATCACGGTAGCCTCCCGTCTTTTTCAACGCGTCTTTTGTCATGTCACATCCAACAAGACAAAGTAGGCTTGTGCATCCACGGGCGCTCACACACACATTTGTCTTCGTAGCGGGGACATCTCATTGACATAGTGCACTTCCTCGGCCCTTTACCCTAACCTTCACCCTCACAACTGATTGAATAACCCCAACCAAAACCCAATTCAAACCTAAACTCTAAAACCAAGTCTTGACCCTCAAAAAGAGGTCTGAACTTGTGAGGACCACTAAAATGGGCCTGCAAGATCAAGTCCCCACAATGGTCGTAAAACCGGGAAAAACACGCGTGTCAGGGTTGTGGCTCGGTAAGCCCCGCCTCCTCCTTCCTCTCGATGTGTAGGTAGGTGTGTGTGTGTGTGTGTCTGTGGTCAGGCGAGGCAGCTCATCAGGTGGATGAGATGCAGCTGGAGCAGCAGCCAGGTGCGGGTGATTACATCCCCGGTCTATTTAAGCCGGCCCGGACCGCACCTCGGCGCCAGAACGTCTTGAGTAGACAACCGGTCAGTCGTGTCGACATGACCGCGCTGTTCTTGTTGCTCATCGCTGCTCTGCTTGTCCAGGTCGTCTCCACCTCCACCTCCACCTCCACCTCCATCTCCACCTCCACCTCCACCTCCAACTCCACCTCCACCTCCACCTCCATCTCCACCTCCACCTCCACCTCCACCTCCACCTCCATCTCCACCTCCACCTCCACCTCCATCTCCACCTCCACCTCCACCTCCACCTCCACCTCCATCTCCACCTCCATCTCCACCTCCACCTCCATCTCCACCAGCCCCAGCCTCGCTTGCTCCCCTGCCTGCCTGCCTTTACTGTATTAAAACTACTTGCACCAGACTTGCCTGTCCTGTCGTAGCCCTAACCTGCACTTCGGTCCTGTCCGTAACCCCCCCCCACTTAACAACGCGTGTATGGGCCCCATAATGTAGCAAAGACAAATACACAAACACACATAAAGACACAAAAATATATGCACAAACATTACATTAACGGCAATGACATTTTCCACAGGCAGCAGCAGCAGCAGCAGCAGCCATGACGTTGTCCACAACTCTGTCCTCACAAGGCTCCTCCCCTCAGATAAGCCACTCCCACACCGTGCCGCTCCTGAGCCCGGCGGCGAGGGATGCGGGCGAAGGACAGCGGCGGCGCATCCTGTCCAAAGATGGACGCAGCAACGTGCTGATCGAGCACGTGAGCGGGCGCCAGGCGCTCTACCTGCGCGACCTCTGGACGACCTTCTTGGACATGCAGTGGCGCTACAAGTTCTTCTTGTTCTGCGCCACCTTCGCAGGCACCTGGTTTCTGTTCGGATTGCTGTGGTATCTGGTGGCCGCCATGCACGGTGACTTGGCAAGTGAGTGCAAATCTTAGCACAAAAAATGTCAATCAGTCGATGGGAGAGTACGCTGGCATGTCTGTCTGCAGCTTCTCCTTGTCGTTTTGTATTGTTTAAGATTTTTTTCAATCTTTTTTATTCCTTTCTTCCGGGGCTATACTCAAATTGCAGCAAAACATTGACATTTTTGGACAGTTTTGTGTGGCTGTTTAACATACTTAGCTTCCGATCATCTCCAATCAACTTTTTTCTTTTTTTTTGTAGTCTGGGTCCTTCATCTGGAACAATGCTAGCGTTATAGTTTCCGCTAGCTAGCCCGCCCCAGCCGGGGAGTCCGTCCCAGCTTGCCCTAACGATTACGTCCATATGACTGGCCCAACTGTCTCAGTTTGGCTCTCTGCACGTCTCTCCCGGTCCCGGCAGCGTCTTTCTGCGGCCCGCAGTTCCTGGCGAAAGGTTGTTTACTGGCGGCCCCTCCTTCATTGCTAACTCGTCATCAGAGTGCCGCCGCTACTGGAGCGAATGGAATGGACGGCTATTTATATAGCGTTTTTTTCAACTCGTAGTGACAAGAAATGTCTTTTTTTTTCATTACTTTTTATTCATTTCCATTTGCTACGCCAAGCCCGTTCAACGGATCCAGTAGAAAATTTGCCATAAAAAGCCTTAGGATGTTGCTCATGCCTCAGATTGAATATTGTGACTTTTTGGCCGAGGGCGTGTTCAATACGGTGCCGCAAAGACTAGTAATCCACCATAGCAATAAAAGGTGCTGTTACTTGACTGAGATGGTCCTATCTTCTCAAAATGTCACATATTTGATGACAGCACAAGACTAAAGATCGAATAACTTATTTTTCACCGTAGTGGTTGTGCTGAGAAATGATGTTGCCATGGCAATGCATTGTCCCTATTTAGTGTCCTAACATGGACCAAAACGTATGGCAATAATTCATATTTTAATAGTTTATTGTGACAATAAAAAAAAAAGCAGCCCCAGCCATATGTTAAACCCAACAGAAAGTCCGCCATTTTGGATTTACTTCCAAATTTTGCCCCATTTTTGACCTACTATATAGAGGTCACTTTTTAAAGATCTCCTCCCACAGATTTGATCCTATTTACTTTTGAAGTCAAATAAACTTAGATTCCTGGAGTCATATGTAACCTATTTTTTTCAGGGTCATAGGCAAGGCCAGGTAAGGCAAGTTGATTTTTATAGCACATTTGATACACAAGGCTGCTTTACACAAGGAAAGACAACACTTTTAGGAATCAACAAACACAACAGTTACCAACATTCAGCAGCAAACAAGAGAAAACAAAAGTCAGCAGCAAACAAGAGAAAACAAAAGTAGTGTGAGAAATGCTTCGGACAAGTGAGACAGACACACTGCACACTTGGACCCGCAACCGAGGGGCACAAAGGTGGAAGCGCAAGAACTGCGACACGGCCCGCACGTCGCAAACCAGAAACTGAAACAAAGCTGATGTGTGAAAACCCAGAAGTCGCAAGTCCCGCCTCCTCCACCGATTCAACGACCAGAGGAAGAAGCAGATTGTGTTTGAATTTCGGTAGATGCCGGTGTGGTGGATCTGGCATGCACGAAAACCTCCACCAAAGAGGGGAGCCCCGACCCCGGCCAGGACAGAGCAAGCACAACCCCGCAGGGCCCCCCAGGCCGCGGCAGCGCCACGGCACAACCCCCGGGCCCTGCAGGGTCCACCGGCCGGAGAGAAAACCCAGAAGGCAAGAGCGCCCCCCACCCCAACACGGCCCGCGCCCCAAGCCCAACGCAGCAGAACGGGGCACGGCAGGCCCATCGGGCGCCCCACCGTGATGTAAGCCCCGCCCATTTGTGTTAAGCCACACCTACCTCAGGTGAAACCGCACCCACGTCCGGCTTATGCCACCCACTCCGAATCCAGATACAAATCCAGATCATTTGGATGGTCGAACAGATACAGATACAGATGCTCATCCCTAGTTTTGGGTTCGGTGACAGGTTTTTGCTCTGTGTGAAAGTTTTGAATGAATTTTTGAATTTTATTTTTTTTACATATTTATTTTTGGGATGAGTAATTTGGGCGCACATGCGGCTTACAACTGAGTGATGTTTTGTTCCCTCCAGACTTGACCCCATCAGCCAATCACACGCTGTGCGTCACGGAAGTCCGGACGCTGACCGGCGCCTTCCTCTTCTCATTGGAGTCCCAGACCACCATTGGATACGGCTTCCGGGTCATCACGGAAGAGTGTCCCGCAGCCATCGTCCTGCTCATCTTCCAGCTGGTCGTTACCATGGTGATGGAGATCTTCATCACGGGCACCTTTCTCGCCAAAGTGAGCCCCGAGCACGCCGTCGCCCCGAGCACGCCGTCGCCCCTCGCCAATGGCTTCGTCACTCGCTTCCTGTGCTCGCAGGTGGCGCGGCCCAAGAAGCGCGGCGAGACGGTCAAGTTCAGCCAGCACGCCGTCGTGTCCACGCACGAGGGGCGGCCGTGTCTCATGGTCCGCGTCGCCAACATGCGCAAGAGCCTGCTGCTTGGGTGTCAGGTAATGTCAACCGTGGCCATTTGTGAGGGTTCGTGAAAGGCCTAAACTGAACCATTCATTGCATTTGCAATTAAATCGCGGTTTGACAAAACACAATTACGTCATTCTGAAAAGCTGCGATTTAAATGCTCATTGAACGGAGCGGAAGGAGGAAAATTGGGCGGGTCAGGAACGTCACCACTGCAACTAAAGCCTGACGCCATAAGTGCACGTCATTTTGGAGATTTTTTGGGGGTCCCATGAGACGAGTGTCTAACATGTTTAATGTGTTTGATATTGGTTTTAAAACATTTCACCGTTGTGAGTGATGACTTTTTGGCTGCCGTCGTGTCGCGTGTTTTGTAAACTGAGTGTACATGCAAGTGTGCGGCAGCAGCTGATGAATTTGACTTGTCCTATATTTTGAGGCTAAATATGTGGCCAAATGTTGAGTGGTCCGATTTCATGAAGAAAAATTCAGACGCTCATCATTACTTACCGTTATTTAATGTACATGTATTGTAGCGTTGGTGAACTAAGAAGGCCAAGCTGCGAACAAACAACTCTTTAATAACAATTTGCAAGCAACTGTCGGCCGTAACCGTGTCAGAACGCAACAGCTCGGAACGCGCTTAGCTTACCGATACAAAAGTCTGTATTGCATTCACGGCCCGTCCAGACAATGGAAAACTACGCAACCCACCCACAGGATCGCTCGAGAGTGGTTTAGCTTTAATAAAACAATTGCACATTTTTCACCCACAAAAATAGTCCAACTTTTTTTCAACTTGATTTTCACGCATGCGCTAATGTAATGCGCACTTCGCTTTTTATTTTCATAGTATATATTATGTCGCTCGCGCCATGTTTTTTTCATATTCGCAATGCATTGTGGTCTACATCAACCCAGTTAAGTGAACCCTCGATGTTCACTACTCTTCAGAGTGCATTGTGGGTAATTTGGAGTGCCCTACATTTTGGTTTCATTCCGACCCCTAAGTAGGGCACTGCAGAGGGAGGAGGGCGCACATTCGGACACAGCCGCGTGCTAGCTTGAGTCGCTAGCCTAACACACGGTGATAGCAAATGAAAGTCTTTCAAATATTTGCGCTATTCACGTTGAGAGTTGACCGTATTCAAAGCTGGGCCGCGTTGACGTTCAGGTGACCGGCAAGCTGCTGCAGACGTCGCTCAGTGAGGAAAGCGAGGCGGTGCATCTGGACCAGCGCAACGTGTCCTTCAAGGTAGACACGTCCAGCGGCAGCCCCTTCCTCATCATCCCCTTGACCTTCTACCACATCATCGACGACAGCAGTCCCTTGCAAGCCTGGGCCGCCAAAGGTAGATCTGCCATTAGGTCACACATGAGGTGACTTAGGGCCCTAATCCAGGTCCAGAAAGTAAAAACCCTGCCGCAGTTTGGCTTTAGCCCCAGGTGCGAGCTAGCTAACTCCTTGGGTGCTTGGGCGCTTGGGCGCTGCTAACGAGCACGGTCTGTGGCCTGTGACCTGGACTTGCCATCTCTGCGGGGTCTCAGGGCAGGTCCGTTTGAGAGCCATAAAGACACTTCGTCTGCATCTACTTTCCCAGGTGGAGGCTGGGCGGCGGACTTCGAGCTGCTGGTCATTCTGAACGCCACGGTGGAGCCCACATCAGCCACCTGCCAGGTGCGCACATCGTACCTGCCTGACGAGATTCTCTGGGGCTACGAATTCCCCCCCGTTATGTCGCTGTCCACCTCGGGAGGCTACGTGGCCGACTTTACCTTCTTCGACAAGGTCGCCAAAGCCAAAATGCCGCCGCCGTCCGGCAAGGAGGGAACGGACTCAGTGAAGATGCGACTGGAAAAGCGATACCGGGGACAAGGGCAGGATCGAGAAGGGCGGGCCCGAGACAGCGGCGCGCTCAGCATGCGCATCAGTAATGTTTAACAGAAGACAACATCACGGTCTGTGGCCTATGACTTATTCCCACATCACTTCACTTGAATGGCTTTTTAACTCCACGAGCAAGTCACTTAAATAACCTTAGGAAACAGTTTTTTTTTTAGGTTGGAACATTAACATTTCATATTGTGTTCGTATGCTCAACATACCTCTAATAAAGTCTAAAAGTCAACTTTGAGATGTGTGTGCTTGATGTGATATAAACAATTATCTTCACGCATCTCACAAGCACAATTTAGCATTTAGCATGTGCTGTCTGTGCAGACCTGCCTTAAAGGGATATTTGAGCCATTTACAGCAGTATAAAGTTCACATTTTGTCCATTATTAATATGATAATTTCTTTATTTTTTCAAGTACAATACATTTTAAAACTAATTTCACCATTTGCTGCCGACTGAAGATGACATCACCTGTGCTGAGGAAGTAGGCAACAACCAATCATGGCTCAGTTTGCTGACCAAACTCAAAAAACAGGTGAGCCATGATTGGTCGTTACCTACTTCCTCCAGAAATGGCAAATCCAGGTCCAGGAAGTAAAAACCCTGCCATAGTTTGGCTTTAGCTTCAGGTGCTAGCAAGCTCCAAAGCTGTGTAAATACATGTTTTAATACTTTGTCCTTCACTACCAAAAACGTATTTATTTTTTGTTTTTTTTATGCTAGAGCATACAGAAGGCTTTGATGCAGCTTCTGACCTGAAGAGATAGCTTAAAGCAATGGTAGTATTACAAAAACAGCCAGCAGGTGGCAGCAGAGTATAAGAGATCGGCCATGTTGCAACAAGTGCCAGTGTTTTCAACAGGTTTGTGAATAATGATGAAATGCTAATTGCTGCAAAACGGAAACAGATACAATGAAAGAAGAGACTCTAATCTATCTTTTGGTAGGTTCCATGTTTTTATAACAATAGAACACACTATTCTGTGGGCCTTGCAAAATCAGTCAAAATCCAGTAAAACAGCCGGGAGCGAAGGGGTTGCTTCAGTGAAAATGGCTGGGAGTGAATGAGTTAATGGCATGTTTGAAGGTTTCAATTACTGTGAATAAAATATTTTTCTTCCATCACTCTTGGTTTAATTGGCTTGTTAAAAAGTTCCCATTTTTGTGTCACCCCGTATTTGTTTATTGTTCAAATAAACATTGATTGTGATCTAGTAAGGCATTCAGTTATTTGTGATCAAATACACTATAAATGTGGATGTTGGGAGGTATGTGAAGCAATTTTAGATTAATACACTAATATGCAACATTTTCATTACAATGCTGTGAACTAAAGTGGGCCGGTCTGAGCCCTGAAATTCCAGGGCTGAAAATGAGTCCCGGTCCAGCTTGTGTTTGTGTGTATTGAACTTGCTGCCTGCCCATCTTTTGATTTGTCTCTTTCAACTGCCTACCCGTTCCGAGCAGTGGTTAGCGAGACAGACAGCATCCATCCATCTGTCTGACTGTCTATTTCCGAGGTGGCAAATCCAGGTCCAGAAAGTAAAAACCCTGCCGCGGTTTGACTTTAGCCCGAGGTGCTTGTTTACCTGCCAGGGAACGAGCTCGCTAGCATCAAACTGTGGCAGGGTTTTTACTTTCTGGACCTGGATTTGCCACCTCGGGTCTACTTCTCTATAGAATACCTATCAAGCTGTCGATCTCTTTTTTATTTAACCCGTCTATCGCAGTCTGTCGTCTGTGGATTTACTTGATCCATCATCTAATCTAGTTTACTGACTACAGTATACAGCTGCCTGTCTGCCTGTCTGCCTGTCTGTCTGTCTGTCTGTTTATCTGTGTATTTCTCACTGTCTGTCTCAGGGGAACTGAACCTGATTAGCTAAGATTCCACTTGTTCCCTCAAGGGTCCGCCCTGCCCTTAATAATACTAAGCTCCACCCCTTTCAGTCTTCACTGTCTGCAGCACGTGTTGTCTTGACCCCGAGGTTGCAGAGTCGGACCAAGTTGAAAGTGCGATGGCTGCTGGTGGCCTGGGCTGCATCCTGTGCTCCGGCAGTGCGTGGCTCATGCTAGCCATTCTCCAAGGTATGTTTTAGATGATGCCTTAGTGGAAGTTGAAACGGGTCGCGCTGGTCTAAAAAGTCACGTCGAGTTAAAAAAAAATGCTATGGAGTCTTGACTCTTATTTTTTTTTTTGTGCTTGTCAGCTCGTCCATACTGTTGCACTTCCTCTTTGCTTCCAGAGCGTTGTTGTCGTTGTTCCTCTTTGTAGGAGTTATGAGCGACACGGGATCTTGTGAGTGCAATTTAGTAAGTTACACATGCACATCTTGTCTTTTTTCACACCTCAGGTTTGGTGTGAGCACAACTTACCAAATCTCCACACATTAAGCAACGCGGCTGAATGTGACTTTAGCGGGCCATGACGGAAAAATGAAAGCTGTCAACTCTTTGCCTTGCAATGGAAAAACTGCAAGCATGTACCAGGGTTTGAGACTCCGCATACGTTCTCCTGTTATTATGATTATCAAGGAAGTGGCACAAAACAAAGCAATGAAGGGCCCTCACAACCCTTTGGCACTATGAAACGTATTTATTTATTTTGGGAAAATGCCATAATTAACCTCTACATATGCATCGATTTTTTCAGGCCTGATATATAATCAACATTTCACGAGTTATCGTGCATGTTTAGACCACCAAAATCAACATCATTTTTCATGGCAACATCGCCGCAGCAACAGCGTTCTAAGATATAAAAAGCTTTGCTTTTACTTTTCATCTTGAACAACTTTACATGAAATCTTTACATGATGTGTGTGCATCTTTTCATTCTTTGTTCTTGTCCATGTTAAGAAGCTCAGAATCAGCATTCTTTTTTGGAGGCACCACGGCAACAGACAAATGAAAAATCACAAATTCGCGTTTCAACATCGCGAAGGCTTAAACATTCTTCCCATCAAATATGAAGTTGACGCGGTTAACCCGCTAGGAGAAAAACATCCAGGAAAAGAGAAATGATTTCCGTTTGCAATATGTGGCACGACCACGATGACGAGAGTTGGTAGACGTCTTCAGGCCTGGACAACGTTTTGAGAAAATAGGATCATCTTGGTCAAGTTAAAGCAGCTTTTATTGTCACAGTAAATCATCAGAATTTGGCCACGCCCTTTGTCGAAAAGTTACAATATTTGGTCTGAGGCATGGTCAACATCTTCAGGCTTTTCTGACACCTTTTCAACTGGATCCCTTGAACGGGCTCAGCGCAGTAAGTTCAAAACGTAAAGAATGACTTTTCTTGTCACCACTATGTGGCGCTATGTGTGTAACCGTATTTTATCATATAGATGTCTTCATGGTAGGTATTAAACATTCCCTCCTTTGTGGTGAAGCAAATTTGAAATGCAAAATCCCACGTAAAATTCAGTTCAAAAGTCTGAAACCAAAAAAAACAACAACGAAAAAGATTTGAGACTTGAAAAAGAAAGATCTGAAAAACAAGTTTAAAAAAAATAAGATCTGAATCTGAAAAGACAAAACATGCAACTGAAAAAAATATTGTCGCATCGTTGTTTGTTCCTCTTTACAGAAGTGCCGGCAGAAGTGCCGGCAGAAGTGCCGGCATGCCAACGTGTCTTCCATCGACAAGCAGGCGACGTGGTGGAGCTTCCATCGTGTTTACCGGGCGAAGACGTCACCTTTGCACGTTGGACCTACCGAGGCATTAAAGTGGCGTCCTTGGACGGCGAAAGCGTTCATGTGGAAACGGGCCGTTTCACTGGTCGACTGCAACTCAACCACCGTAACTTCAGTCTGACTCTGAGGGACGTCACTCCGGAAGACTCGGGCGACTTCAGCTTCGTGTCGGCGGTCAACGACAGCCAGCGAGAGACGGTGCAAGTCACACTGCAAGTTTATGGTAATGCCTCGAAGAAAAGGGGGTCGAACCCACCACTGCTGCGCACGCAAGATCCATAACACATGCACGACATCAATCAATCAATCAATCAATCAATCAATCAATTTTATTGCATTCATTTTTAATAGAAAAAAGACAATAAAAAGCAATATTCAAGTTCAAAGTAAAGCAAAGGAATGAAAGGGGACAGAAAGAAGTCAAAGTTGTCTTGTCTGTCCCGACATGTCATCATCATTGCTCTCTCTTTTTTTGTTTGCGTGCGTGTGAGTTTGTGCTCTTTCATTGACCTGAAAAAACCTCTTATAGATCCCAAACCCTTCACCTTAACTTCAGGGTCTCGCCAGAGTCGTGAAGTTGTCGGGAGAGCAAAAGAAAGAAAGATGAAACAAAGGCAAATCCGGCACCAACCAGACAACACCACGTGTAACTCCAGATCTGATCAAAAGAATAATATCCAAGTCCTGATCGGGAGACAAACGTGCAATTCCGATCCAGTCAGCAACAACGCGATCGGCCCGATTTCCGATCATGCCATCGGATTGGACATCGCTAAAAATATATATTTAAGCACGATATGTGCACTACTCAAACAACATCATGTTTCAACATGTTAATAACATAATAAATACAAATTGTAAATTAATACACACAATGAATGCTATCCAAATTTCAATAAATGAAAATGACAAAAGTGGAAACTCCTAAAATAGTTGTGACAAAACAATGACATGAAACAATGGTTCGACGCTCACATTTACAGTCATTCTGTAGAGTACAATTGACTCTATTTAGAGTGGGACCAAATACAAACCCAATTCCCAAAAAGTTGCGACACGATACAGATTGTGAATAAAAATTGAATGCGATGATGTGGAAGTGCAAATTCCAATATTTTGTTCAGAATAGAACAGAGATGACAGGTCAAAAGTTTAAACTGAGAAAATGTTTACACGATACAAGCTGATCGTTTTTTTAGTATTTGTTTTTAATTTGGTGTATTACTTGTGTGCAATATTTGATAAATATATTGGAAAAAGCTATGCCCTTATCAAGCGTTGCGTTTTGGCAAGTAATGTTGGTATGGATCCGATACCAAGTCAATACACGGCCAGTATAGCCAATACTGATACTTTTTTAAAATGATGGCATGTAATTATGATTTTTTTTAAATTAAGGTTGCTGCTTCATAGAATTGCTGATTCACAATCAATTTTCAACCTTTAGGTATTTTTGTGTTAATTAGGACAAAGTTGATTGATAAATAGAAAAGACTTGTCATTTACTTGTCAATCAATGTTTGCCCCCCAGAAACACGACAACCATAACAAATCAAAAACATCTTCAAGAAAATGCACAAAGCGATGATAGGAAAAGAAATGGAAACAGATACTTTATCATATACTGTTCAAAAACTACAATTCCCAGCTCAGCCGCTCTCTCGTGTGCCAGTTCCAACTTCACACTCTTTCTGCAGAGCCCATAACGGCGGAACCTGTGCTGAGAGTCAACATCAGCCGGCACGCCGCCAATCACTCGTGCGGCGTTCTGCTGCACTGCAGCGCCCCCGACAACGGGGGGCCGGTGGACTACATATGGCGCGTGGGCAACACAAGCCAGAGCGGCGCGTGGCATCGGCTCAGCGTGCCGCTGTGGGCCGCCGCCACCCGTGTCACGTGCAGCATCTCCAACGCCGTCAGCGTCAAATCTGCCTCCATCTCTGTGACGTGCGCCAACGACACGGCCTCAAGCGCGTCAGTGACACGTGAGGAAGCTGTATTCTTTTCTTTTTTTCTCCACCGAGCTGCCATTCATGGCGATGACATCGTTGTTTTAGATACGCTGAGCTTTGTGGTCGCGGTCGGCGTGGCAACGGGGGCTTTCTGCGCGCTCGTCATGGCCGCCATTTCCGTGCTCGCCTGTCGCCGCAGGCGCCAGCTAACAAGTGAGACACGCCTCCCTATCATTTGACAAACATGCCAAAAATAACTCTCGCATATTCAAAAATCTCCTACCCATAAAACAAACAACAACCCTCTCACGCTTGCTATAAAACCTCTCACGCTAAAAAAATCTCACATGCAGTACATTCAAATAGCTCAAATAAAAGCACACTCAGACTAAAAGGCCTCACACACACATAAAACGTTTTATTATTCGCCAAAAAACACACACATGCAACGTGTGTACATGAGAGAGAGAAAAAGAGAGAGGGAGAGAGAGAGAGAGAGAGAGAGAGGTTTTAAATGTGAGAATGGAAAAAAATGTGTGGGTGAGAGAGAGAGAGACAGACAGACAAACAGACGCTTGCTTATTGAATAGCGAATGCTTGGGGAGAGAGGGAGGGGTTTTTTTTTTTATGTGAGAAGTTTTTGGGTGTGTGAGAGGTTTTTATGTGCCGTTTTTTATTGTTGTGTGAGATTTTTTGGGTGGTATGAGACTTCTTTTCATGTTTTGGTGAACATGTTAAAAATGTTATGGCAAAAAGAAAAATGGTTTGAGAGTATCGAGTTTGAGAATGTCTGCTGGTGTCTTGGCAACATTTTGCAGCACACAACAGCGACATACAGCTGGAAATGTTTTTTTGGGCACGTCCCACCTCACCTATTTCATCCCGTTTCATGGATTTTCCTGTTTGCAATTGCACAGGCGGGAAGTCGGAGGAGGCGACGATCTACGCGGACATTTCCGACACGGCGCTGGAGTACGCGAGTGTGCGTGCTACGGAGCCGCACCCTGCGACACCGTTGGTCCCCGTGCAGACATTCTATGACCAAATCCAGCTGAAGCGCATGGCTATGCATGACCACGCCCCTTAAAGCGCCATTTTGTGAAGAGAAGCACCTGAAATAAAAGCAGTGTAATAACAAAATGTCATTTTTGGACTCCCTGCATACTTCTCGGATTTGCATATTTGCAGATTTATTTATTTCAACATTTCTGGGATTACACTCCCGACCCAATTGTTCTCGTTTTTCATGGAAAATATACGTCAAATATTTAGCGGCATCATTTGATGAATTTTGGGGGGTTGGGGGAAAATGTCTTTTCTTTTCTTTCCCAATACAATTGAATGGGCATCGATTATGTGAGCATTTGGTGGCCCCTATATGTAGCATCCTCGGTGGAAAGAAAGGCGCTCTCGACAACTGATGGTTCACAACTTTGCTTACACTTTCCTTTGTTTGAACGCACCGTAAGAGCTACAATACAAATAAAGAGAAAATGCCATTAAGAACTCAAAGGGGATGTTTTGTGTATCCTTTTTCCGTATTTAAGCTATTATGTCACGATCCATATTTGTTTGCTTTGGTATTTGGTGTCCAGCTGTTTGCCAGCCTGTGGCGACCAATCACATGCCCAGCGGTTTCCCATTGCCTCGTTGCCTTGCTTGTATTTAGTTATGGGCCTGCTAAGCGGAGCAAGCAGCAGCGAAGCAGGCACATATGACTATCCTAAACTAGCCAAAAAAGGCTTTAATGTTATTATTTATTTTTTTCTGCTAAAATGCGGCCCGAACCGTAGATCGCACCGGGACAAATGAGGTATCAAACGATGCGGCTCGATCTGACTCGGTGCGGCATTATTTTTCTAGGAATTCCCAGTTACCATGGCGACGCTATTCCCCAAAAATATTTGGCTAAGGTGTCAATTAGTACCTTTATGTTCACTTTAAGCGAGCAGAAGTCGGACTTTGGCGCCGATCTCCTCCTCCTTCGTGTTCATTTCGCCGTTTTTCCCTCTTCATTTTCGATCAATCATAAGTTTTTCAACCTGCTCTCATTTGGTCATTTTTCATCCGATTAAAAAACTGACAACTCGCTCGCGTTCCCCAAACCCTTGCCGTTCTAACGAGCCATTTCTGAAATCTGCATCTTCAACCGTTAAGTCGTGAGAGGCTTTTGTTTGAGGTGAGCGTAATCCTATACAAATCAATGGAATGTGGCTGCGTGACGTCAGTTGGTGCGTGAATGTGCATGTTTCTTAAAGGGGCAGTAACACTTTTAGTTGATCTTGATTATGGTTAACTTCCACATTTCTTGACCGATTTCAACGGTTTCAATTTGAAACTGTTCAGCTCATTTAAATGTTGGTTAAAAACAAATGTGTGTGCGTGAATGTGCATATTTCTTAAAGGGCCAGTAAGATACTTTTAGTTGATCTTGATTATGGTTAACTTCCACATTTCTTGACCGATTTCAACGGTTTGAATTTTAAACTGTTCAGCTCATTTGAAAGAGTCAGCAGGCCCATTCAAAATTTCCGCGGAAAATTTTCTAGTTCCTGGTTTTTGTTCAGTTCCTGTTGGATCATTTCATTTGCATTTCGCTCCTCGTCCTGGTAAACTTGTCTATGTTGACACAAGGAAGGAAGGAAGGAAGGAAGGAAGGAAGGGAGGGAGGGAGGGAGGAAGGAAGGAAGGGAGGGAGGGAGGGAGGAAGGAAGGGAGGGAGGGAGGGCGGACCCGGGCGCAGGAAGTTGGTTGGCCTCAACGGCAGCAGTTTGTTCACAAACTCAAAATCACCTCGAGCGAAGGCAAAAAACGCTGAACACAAATTGTTCAAAACTGGAGAAAAAACAGGGCACTCCAAAAAAGGGACAACTAAAAATCCTACCATTGCACGATATGAAAATGTCTTAAATCTCAAATGTATCCACCCAAAGTATACTCGGCATGTGAAATTTGCCCTGGCTGCTGATTTATCACCCTACATGATCAAATGTCAAAAGGCCGCACTCAGAAAGTGCTGTGGTTATTTCAGTGGCGACGCGCTCGCACAACGTGCTGACGCTGGTCCGTTGCGCAGGTGACCCCAGTTCAGTTCCCGGTCAGGGCGGTATACTTTTGCGGGTCTTTTTTTTTCCCTCTCTGATGCTTTCTGTCGAAAATGATGATGCCCTGTCTGCGATTGGCTGGCAACCATTTCAGGGTGTACCCTGCCTATTGCCCTAAGCCAGCTGGGATAGGCTCCAGCACCCCCGCCACCCTTGTGAGGACAAGCGGTTAAGAAAATGGATGGATGAATTCAATGTGATAGTACTGTGGATCTCATTAAAGCATTTCAATAATAAATGATGTTCTATTTCAAAGGCAAAATTCAAAACAAACCAAGAATCAGCAGCACAAAGCTCATTTTGTTACTTTGTACTACTGCACATTTGCATACATATTTTGAGGGGGTGGTGGATTATTCACTTTTTCTTTCCTATGATAATATTTCTTCCTCTTATGCTGTCCAATACAATTACAGTATATGCTGATTACTCTTTTGTAAATGATATTGATTGGAAAAACTCTCTTGTAACAAATAAGGTAAAAGAAGGCTCACGTCAAATTCTCCACAAATGTTATCCCGGTAAATCAGTATATGACCAAATTCAAAAGGGCCATTGATGTGTGACGTGTTCTTTCTGTCGAAGTCATCCTGAGACGGTCCAGCACCTCTTCTGGACCGGCTTACATTCTACCACTTTTTGGAAGGACTTTTATGGATTTCTTACTTCACGGCTATGACTTTTTAAAACTTTTTTTTTAATACTGTTTGACATCATTGCGAGTCTACGTGTGATGTCTTGTATATGTTTGCTGTTCTGCTTATGTGTGCCATGTTGTGACTGTTGATTTCAACGTGTTGAATTAAAGTATTGTTACGTAGGGAGCGCATGCAGAGCCGCTCCCAAGCTGCTTAGGGTTAGTGGAGGAAGAGCAATTCTCGGTTGGAGCAAAAGCTGTTAATTAAATATGAATATACAATATAATAAAGGTTTCTATATATTATATAATATATACATACATATTTTATCATTTGAGCCATGCTTGCATTCTACTGAATTCACTCTTCTTGTTGGTTTTAGTTCTCTATTTTGTAGGTTTCTACCAAGAGCATGATGGGAAAATTTGCATTGACGGTAAAAGAAATGCCTAAAGAATCTAATTGTCGTCTTTTAATTAGTGACCCTACAAAATTCACAGTCTTTGTAAAATCTCAGTCTGAGTCTGGGACTAAAAACTCTATCACTTGTCTTTAGATGTGATATGTCTCGCTTGTATTAAACGTCAATGATGAGACAGACAAGGACATGCTGGCAGCAGCTTGCTTTATCTGGCTTCTTCTTTTCTGGTCGTAACTGATCTGTTAGTAACTCGCTGTAATGTCAAAACTTCACCAATAGGCGGTGCGAATACACTGTAGAACATCTGGGAAATGTTGACTCTCATTCAACGATATGCAAACATTACAGATGTGAGCTCGTGTGAGTTTTACAAGAGTCTTTTCCAAATCTCCTCAAAGTCTTCTGGTGAACAGATCGCATTAGACGAGTAAACTTGAATGGACTTAATGAGTCCATTCAAAAAAATGTAAACTTGTGACTCAAATGCAAGTATTTGAAAACATAGGAATAACCCACAAGTAATATTAATAACAGAAGTAGGGGTGTAAATTGCCTAGTACCTGGCGATTCGATTCGTATCACGATTCCATTCGATACCGATTAATCCCGATACGAATATATAAATTGACTATTGCGATTAAAAAAATCGAATTTAGCAATTCCGAGGAGGCTTTGTGGATGGAGCTAGCTGTTTGTTAGCATGCTTTGTGTACACTGTTTGGAGACACTGGTAGTGTGGTGTCATTCCACGATTCATCGGTGAAGTTGAAGGCATCTTTCTTCCAGCCTGTAGCTCGTAGCAGTTGTGTGCTAATTAGCAGGCCATGCTCACGTTATAATGAGGAATTGACAAAAAAAAAAATTAAAAAATGACCCCAGCCGGCTGTATCTGCAAAACAAAAAGGTAATACAGCCACATCGAGGTAAATGTACATATAAATATATATATATATATTTTTTTTAGAGGGTGGGGGCAATATTCTAAGAAAAAAACTTGCAAATTTGCGAGAAAAAACTGAAATGAAATGAAATGAAGCACTTTGTGACCTTTTTGTTTGTGAAAGTCAAGTCATTTTTATTCATATAGGTGCTATATATATATAAAATTGACTTACTTACAAATTTGTGAGTTTAAAAAGTGGCAGATTTGCGAGAAAAAAACCCTCAGAAACTTACGAGAAATACACGTAGTGTACTACTGGGATGTTTGTGCCAATACTTTCCGGTAAAGTATACTTGCTTCTGATTGGTTAGTGTTAGTCAGCTGATAGGGGATCAGGAAGTATGACAAGTAAAGTTTGAATTAAGAATGAATCTGTCTCCATCCTGCCTTTTCATCTTATAAACAGTGTCCCATTAACCACCAACCAATCCTCACATTAGACATTATATATCTACGCTACGTGTATTGTAAATTTCGGTGTCTGCCCCCCCCCCCCCAAATTTGCCATTTTATAAAGTGTCAAATTTGTGACTTTTTTTTTTCTTGGAATATTGCCCCCGCCCTCTAAAAAATATATACAGTATATTTATAAATGGCCCTAATACACCATCGCACGTCTACACACGATGCAGTAAGCAAAAAGGGAGTGTGCAGTTTCATTTTTTGGCCACACGTGGCAGTAGCGATTCAAAATTAAATTTTCCGCATTGTGCAGCTTTAAGGGAAAAAAATTAATAATGCAACAAATATGACCTAAATATGACAATTATGAGGGCTACATCAAAAAACAGAACTGTAGCCATATTTTGCCCACCCAGGTTCTAAATAATGTCTTGTTAATTATAATGATGTTGAAATATATTCTTGCTAATCTACATTAAATCTACTTGACCAGAGGGCCATATGTTCTGTCTGTCGAAAAAAACATCCCAGGAAAAAATAGACACCTTTTTATTTCCAAAGATATTATCCAAAGTACCGTTCATTCATTCATTCATGCATTCATCCATTCATTCATTCACGAGTACAAAAAGAAAAGTAACTGAGACAAAAAGCACCTGTAGTTCATAGTTTGAAGCAGCTGGGGGCGATGTTTGGATTGCAAATACAATCCGCTTGAGGAAAAGTTCTGCATAAACTAAAGCTCGAAGCACAGCAATGGGACGTAAGGATCCCTTCTAAGAATTTGGACGGCCCTCTAAAGACTGACCATTCTCATTGACATATCATGCAAAAAACAGAAGCCAAAAACGTACTGTTGTCTCCTTCCGAAGCATCAAATTGATCAAGAGTCAACCTGTGATCATTCCTCATCCTGACATCAGACTAAATGCGCTTGCAGACCAACCACAAAGCCCTCCTCCGCCTCTCCATTAACTCAACCTGATGATCTCGAACTTTTGCTGCTTGCGCTCTTTCAGGGGCTTCGGCCGGATCCCTTCCTCCGTCTTTGCCAGCAGCTCTTGCGCCTCATTCTCCGCCCCTCCTTGTCCCCCGTTGTCGCCCCCTGTCTGCATATCCTTGGGACACTCCCCGTTGTAGGTCCTGACGTAGTCGCCGACGCGCCAGCCCCGGAACTCCCGCGGCTCGGCGCAAGTGAGGCCCGTGTGCACGACGCCGGGGTGCAGCTTGAGCCAGTAGATCAGGTAGTGGATGTTGTAGTCGCAGATCCACGGGTTGTTGCCCAGAGTCAGCTTGCGCAGGAAGTACAGGTCCTCCAGGACGCCGTACTGGAAGTAGCGGAGGCTGTTGTTGGACAGATCCAGCTCGCGGAGGTACAGCAGCCCCGCGAACGCTCCTGGGAAGGCGATAAACAAAAGTGGTCAAATGGTTTGGCCCACCCACAGACTCGCTTAACCTCCGCTAACAACCCTGGCTAAATTTAGCCCGCCTCTCGGTCCAGATGTAACGCCAAAGTTCATACAGTGACTCGAGGAGTTGCAACTGAAAATAGTCCCAAGTAATCCTCGAGTACTCCGCACCAAGTCTTCTTTGCTCACGCACGCAGTGACTCGCTAACTCGCCAACTCGACTTGAAGCTCACAGTAAATGCTGACAACATCTGCAGTGGCACAAAGTCTCAATATGAAGTCACGATGCGTTGAAGGACGTCATCTGACGACACATTTGGTAACATCACGAGTGAAGAGAACCAAAACTAGAGAACGTTGGATGTCTCCTTGTTAGCAAATTATAGACCCCTCTTAAACCTTCCCTTCCTAACCAAAATTGTCGAAAACCTGGTTTTTAATCAACTCGGCAAATTCAACTCAAACAGACTTTTTAATCAATTCCTGTCAGGTGTCCGACCTCATCACAGTGCAGAAACAGCTCTTATTAAAGTAATAAATGATATAAGATTGAGAACTGGCGCGGGGAAGGGTTTTTGGACCTCAGTGCAGCTTTTGACACAATTGATCATAATATACTGCTGAACAGGCTGGAAACGTGGGTGGGGGTGCAAGAAGAGTCCTAAAATGGTTTCGGTCCTACTTGTAGAAAATGAGTTACTTTGTGAGCATTGGAAATTTTGAATCTGACCAAATGGCCATGGCATGAGGGGTCCCTCAAGGGTCAGTCCTTGGACCCCTATCGTTCAGGCTGTATTGTGTCACCTTTGGGTCAAATGCTTCAGAACACCATTAGGGTTATGCAGATGACACGCAACTGTAATCATCAATGTCCCCAAATGACAGAAGTTCAATTCATGTACGTGTCACTGTCTAGACTCTAGAGCTTGCTTTCATCTTGCTAAAGAGGGAAGACCTTGTCACAAAAATGCCATAGGGTCTATTTATGATGTAGATGCAGACGACTTAACATCTCGGCACTCGGCGCGTGCATGTTGCTGGCTTCCATTACGCTTTTCGCCAGAGGGGTCGACATATCTGCCAAAAGTCAGAAACTTAAATCCTGCCCCTTTAAAAAAACGAAATGAGAACACGACCACGCTGTCTTGGCTCAAAGCTTCAAAAAGATCACAAACAAATATAATAACCTGGACAGCGAACGCCAAAGCCGACGCCGGCCATCTTGCATTGCCATTCGCTTTGAGCACCGACATTGAATTGAGTACATTGATATTATTTCCTGCCTATCTGGCAAAAATGCTACTGTATGTGGCGTGCGGTTGTAACAACACGTGTGGGAGAAGCTCTCAATGCAGATGTTAGTGGTAAGAATGTAAAAATGAATTTAAAGAATGTAAATATACATTTTCTCTCGAGTGCTATTCAAAGATTGGTCTGCGTCATGATCTCAGAGCTACCAACAATAAAATGGGGATTCGAATGGCTGTGAAATGTAAACATAACTTTTGGAAGTCACGATTCACGATCCTGATCGATGCAAATAGTGAAAGTTGTTCTTTTCGAGTCTCTCATTACCCCAAAAAGGGATCCTGGCGTAAAACACTCACTGATTGGCAACACTGAAGTGTTTTCAGATGACAAAATTACGGAATTTGTCAGTCAGAACTGACTTACTGAGCATGAATGGCCAGAATTGATCCCAAGCACAAATCCTGTAGCACCCCCCAACCCAAAAACTAAAAAAAAAAATCCACTTCAAACACTGAATATAATTGACTCCAAGAATCAAACGTTCTATTCTAAAGTCAGATCCTTCAAAAGTTTCTATTCACGCAGGACTACTAACCATGCCAGGCTATGGCATAGCTCTGCCACTGATGTTGATTGGTTCCGTTTGCTGTCTAATAGTGTCTATATTGCTCCCTCTCAATTAAGGGCCACTTTCCTGGCCAGAGGTGGCAAATCCAGGTCCAGAAAGTAAAAACCCTGCCACAGTTTGGCTTTAGCTCCTGATGTTAGCTAGCTAGCGAGCTAGCTAGCTTCGTAGCAGGTAAACAAGCACCACGGGAGCTAGCTAGGGAGCTAGCTCGCTAGCTAGCACCTGGGGCTAAAGCCAAACAGGTTTTTTACTTTCTGGACTTGGATTTGCCATCTCTGCTCCTGCGGTAAAATGGGGGAGGAAATGATCAACGGGAATCACACCGCATCTGTCTGAAAAGAGCCGCCGGGCATCATACTGGACTGGGGTAACACCGGATTCATTTGTCTGCATGTGTCGCCCCTCACAGGAAATGAAGGCGAGTCAATGGAGTGTCTCATCTGTTGACGACGGGAAGGAAGCGAGCAATGAAAATAAGACATTTCCGAGGGTTTCCTTTTGTGCTCCGCTGGCCTCCAGCTTAGCTTTGATCTCGACGATGAAGGGGAGGGAAGCAGGAAGAAGGGGCCAACCAGATGTTTAAAAAAAGAATTGAACATATAAAGAAATAATAGAAGAGGATGAGGGAGACATCCTGCTTAATCTAGCATTTCCCCAAATACTGACATACATTGTCAAGCTGCCATTGGATTCTTTTAAGGAAATATCTTATTTCATCAAAACTCGTGTGTTGAAGACAGTTGGCGTTCTCATTCAACCAACCTGAAAATCGAATACTTCAATCAGCAATAGGGTGTGAATTTGACTTTTTGATGCTTTTATCCAAATAGTTGGCTTTCCCTCAAAGGATCCAATGATGCTTGCATGAAAAGGTCATCCTCGTACCCTAAAGATGAGATAAGCACCACTCAGTGGGTCCAAATGCCTCAGGGAGAAAGCCCAGGGTGAGATTATTTACACGACTACAGAGATTTGTTCAGGGTTTCATTTCGGTGCCACGAAGATCATTAGCTTTGAGTTCCTCTGCGTCCATTAGCACAATGAGAGACACGAGCCGGAAGATCAAGATCATTTGTCACGCTTCGATGTGCAGCACTGGCCAAAAGTTTGGTCACACCTTCTCATTCAATACGTTTGCTTTATTTTCCTGACTCTGTACATTGTAGATTCTCACTGAAGGCATCACAACTATGACAAGTTATGTACTTAACACACAAAAAAAGGTGAAAATACTCAAATAAATACATCAATCATTTTCACTGATTACTATTTTGCACAATCTTGGCATTCTCTCAATGCGCTTCAAAAGGTAGTCACCTGAAAGGGTGTTCCAACAGTTTTTTAGGGGTTCCCAGAGGAAAAAATGCCAAGAGTATGCAAAAAAAGTAACCAGAGCAAAGGATGGCTATTTTGAAAAATCGATATTATAAAACACGTTTTCTGTCATTTCGCTCTTTTTTTTTTGTTCCGTTCATAACTCCACATCACTTCATGCATAGTTTTCATGCCTTCGGTGAGAATCTACAAAGTAACCAGATGTAAGTTTTACGGGCACCTGAGTCTATTTGGTTCAGGCTGGTGCTGTTGAGGTTGAGCAACTTGAGGTCTTTGGAATGCAGGAACTGCTTGGGCCCGAGATGTTTGATGTTGTTGCCGGACAGATCCATCTTCACGATGTCGGAAGGCAGGTTGGACGGGACGTTGCTCAAACCTGCCAGAAAAAAAATCATCATCAGTCATCACTTCACCGCACCAACATGTCCAGTAAAATCAAGCGGCAAGTTGAGAGACGAGTGAAACACCATATCTGAACAACAAAACCAAAAGACAACACCAGATTTGTGAATAATGATGAAACTTAGCTATATTCTAATGCTAATTGCTGCAAAATGGATACAAATATACACATTTTTCCTGATGAAAGAAGAGACTCTAATCTTTAGTTTGGTCGGGTCCACGTTCTTGTCGCAATAGAACACAATATTCTGTGGGCCTTGCAAAATCAGTCAAAATTCAGTAAACAACCTGGAGCGAAGGGGGTTGCTTCAGTGAAAATGAGTGAAAAAGGAATATTATATGTGGATTTCAATGTTGATTTATTAAACCCAAATGGCCACCAAAAACAACTGTTGATATTAACACAATGTATAGTAATTGTCTTTTTCCTGTAATCATAAAACCTAGTAGAAAAACAACAGATACAGCCACATTAATAGAAAACATATTTACCAATAAAATTGATTATAAAATAGTAAGCGGACTTCTTTAAAATGATATTTGTGATCACCTGCTTGTCTTTGTAATTTTTCCAGAATTACACTGATAACAATTTTAAAAAGTAGAGCATAAAAACCTACGCGTCAGAATTAAGATTGAGAACTAAATGTACTATTGCTGTTAAAGATGGATCTTGAAAAAGAAAATTGGTCTGAAGTCTACTCAAAGGAAGACCCTAATCTTGCATACGAAGCATTCCCATCATTGGTGTTCAAATTTCCACCACTTTAAGGCTTATTCATATCAGAAGATGGCTGCTAGTTTGTTGTTACGAGCACTTGCGCATGTTTTGCGTTGACCCGGCTTCTTAGCATCTGCTTTGTCCATCTTGGACAACGGCAAGTTCCCACAGGTTACCTCGGAGTCAACGAGAGCCCCCGAAGATGCGATTTGTCTGACTGGAGCTGTTTTCAAGATGTTGCGTGGGTTGCAGGCAACATTTCCCTTTTTTTCTACAACAAACACAAGCGTCTCAATGTGTTTCCAAGGTCCACACTCACACATTTCCCATCTGATTGGCCTTTAATGAATGAAACAGCATTTCCCATACATTACATTCGCTGTTGCTATGTTGGGCTGCAGAGGTAGCAAATCCAAGACCAGAAAGTAAAAACCCTGCCACAGTTTGGCTTCAGCCCCAGGTGCTAGCTAGCTAGCTACCATGGTGCTCCTTTACCTGCTAGGGAGCTAGCTGGCATCGGGGGCTAAAGCCAAACTGTGGCAGGGTTTTTACTTTCAGGTACTAGCTAGCTAGCTAGCTAGCTAGCGCCCATGGTCTATGGGCATGGTGTCGCAGGTAAACGAGCACCATGGCAGCTAGCTCAGAGGCTAAAGCCAAACTGCGGCAGGGTTTTTACTTTCTGGACCTGGATTTGCCACCTCTGTTGGGCTGCTTGAGATTTTGCTGTCAAGAAGACTCTGTAATCAGTTGAAGATTTTAGTAGCATCTTCAAATGTGATAAACAGAAGTCATACATTTATTTAGCTGTCAGCCTTTGGATGAAATGACCAAATGAAACCTGCGTGATTGGTGAGGTGAGCGGATGTAATCATACTGAGCTGATTTGTATGCCTTCCTTGTCTGTGTGCTTTCCTGCATGTACGCTGTCATTTAGCCCGAGAATGCTCGTGGACTGTTTTTACAATGCATATGTTGCAGCTTTTATAGGCACACTTAACTGACACAGATGTTGTAAGCTGTTGTCAGGGCGTCGCGGTGCCGTAAGCTAAGTCTGGAGACAGAAAAACAGACTTTTAAGATCACATTTCTTGCGACTCCACAGACTTGCAATTGAAAGGGAGTCCCACTTTTTTTTTTTCCCCCCCCTGGTGTGTTTGCAGCCTTTTCAGGGCCTATTTGCAGATGACAGCTGGAAAGTGTTTGGCACATCTCGATGCAAAACGACTGTGAGTCTGGCTGTGTGTCATTCATTCGGACCAAACACACTAATTCTCCCCGTCCAAGAGAGAAGCTGTGGTCGAGGAAATATTCCTACACTGGATTATTCGATCAAGCTGGATTGGCGAAAAGCTCCCATAAAAGTCTGGTTTGCATTAAAAAAACTCTGCAAAGAGGTTTGTCTCTGAGTCCACAAAATATGTTTGAAGATAATTGCTGAAAAGGCACAAAGACTGAGAACTGTGCAGCTCTCGCTCGTGAAGCAGTGATCTCGTGCCGCTTTTTGGAGTCTGGCGGGAACTACTAAGTAGGGGGGGGGGGGGGGGGGGCCCAAAAATTGCTTCTCATTTAGTACGATTCAGAATTGATTTGAAATGTGCTTTAAATTGTCGTGACCCTTTTGGCGCGCCTCGTTGTTGTGATATGGAAAATGGGATATATTTCAGGGTTCGATATAATATACTATATTTGTAGGCTTGAAGCACATATCTTTTTGTGTGTAGGCATTAAAAAATGTTGGACAAAATAACATCAATTATACCAGGTTGTAACAACTAACAGCTAATGGTTAAGCGGGGCGAGAACTGGTTGATTAGTCACAATTTTGAAGTTCAGTTCAGGACAGCGAAAGGCCAAATGTGCAACGCAAGCATGTGAGGAAGCTTAAATATGTCTATGATTTATTTGGTCTGGTGGACATGAATCGACATAGCATATTACAGACAGGAAAGGAAGCACGACTTCTGAGTTTGTAAGTTGTTATTGCACATGCTTTATATTGTTTGACTGCGCAATCGTTTTTTGCGCTTTGGAGTCGGGCCCAAGTTGTGGTAAATTACAGGTTTCCCAGCCGACACATTTTGCTTTATGGTTGCACAAGAAGCTGCAGGCAGCGTTCATTTTAGTGCTGAATGGAAAAGTCAGCAGTGCGCTTCTGCGGGGAAGCCCAAGCCCCTGCAGTCAAACACGCGTTTCATAACTCTTGCAGAAAGTCCAGTTCCAAACGGACCTCCTGCAGGAAATGTCTCATTACTTGGCAGAAGCTGCAGCCTCAGCACAATCATGTACGATTCCATTTTCATTTCGCTCTCAGACCCTTTGGAAGAGTAATATTGTTTTGAATAATGGCACGAATGAAAAAGTACTGTTCGGCGTGCTCTTGAAGAGCATCCCGTAAACAATGTGTCTCTGCGCTCATCTGTCCCAGTGCTGAGAATGACGTGGCGCCTGAAATGTGCTGTGGTTCACCTCAGAGAAGCAGCCCTGGCTCAAACCACAGGGGCGGCGCCATCCACAAACAAGGGAAGGAATTGAGGACAGGAAGAAATCCAAAAAAAGCCTTCAGTTTAAATTCTAAACTTTGTCCCCAATGAGGGCCTGTCGTTCTCTTTGGCTCGATCCCTGTCGTTTGGAACAGGGCTACTTGTCAAGTCATATGGCAAACTTGAACTTTGTGTGGACATTTCATAGAGATAAATCCATTCTTACATTTTAAAGAAATATGTACCTCAAGCCTCATCGTTAGTTCCCGAGACATGAAGCCTTAATGGGCAGCTCAATTCACTCACTTGGGGAACCTCCCACCATTGATATTCCGCCAATATTGTCGTTTAGGGGTGTCAAAATGTGTGCGTTCATTTGGAGTGAATTGAAAGTTCTCTTAACGCCACCATTTTTTAAAACGTGCGATTAATGACTGCCTCTTACTTGGAAAGCCTGAACGGGGTTGAATTCCAGTCGCAACGCAGCGGACACGTCCATGTAAAAATGTAGCGGTAGGAAATGTCATTGTAATGCATCGATTTGTGGAGACTGGGGTCAAGTTGTATTTTACAATTTTAAAAATGTGCAGAATTTCAGTAGATTGTGGTCAAAGTTAAAACCAGTTCCCGAGTTAAAAGCAGATACATGGTGGCACAGCATCGTCCAAAATGCTTTGCGCTGGTTGGGGGTACGAGGCTGAAAAAATATTTTGCAGGGTTTACGTCACTGATAAAAGGTTGAGAACCACTGCCCTACGTGATCCTAATCTAGCGTTTAGGGCTAAATTGCTAACGTTATGATAATGTTACATTTCATAACATTAGCCAAGCCGAAACGCAGTTTAACGACAAAAAACTCCTCTTTCCAGCGGTATTGCCACGTTAAAACAATGATTGATTTAGAAACAACATGAAAACTTACATGTGAATGATGTTTTCATTTTAGGTACAGTATGGGATTCGGATAGCCTGCATGCCGTCACTCACTGGAAAGACGTTTATTTCGAGAGACGGAGAGACACGTCGATCAACTGGAGTGGCATGACTTGACCTACTCATTTTCTGATAGGGGCATCAGTTCTCGCAGCGAGTGCAGGCCAGCCAGTTAGAGGCAGCGGAGGGCGGGTCATGGCCACTCATCTGTATATATGACTGGACAGCCAATAGCCCAGCCGAACCCTAACCCGCTGGCCGAGCCGATGCAGTAATATATACAGGTCGGTGGTCATAACTGCGCATCCAGGAGGATTCAGAAGTGGGTAGACGCAAAATTGAGGATTCAGAAGTGGGTAGACGCAAAACTCACTGGGAAAGAAGGTCCGCGTCTACCCTGGACGACACCACTGTCCTATGGGTTGATCGAAGAAGTTTTGAGGTCTACTCTAATGCGATGAAAGTCGAGTGAAAGTCGATTAACCAAGGACGTCATTGCTATTTCTGTAGCACGAAACAGATGTGCCCAACCTTCTTGAACAACCGCCATGAACCCGTTTCATGATAGACAAGACGTATTTTGAGGGACAGGCATAGAAACGACGTCAAACGTTAAACCTCGTTGCCGTATAGTAAAGTCAATCCGTCGCCTAATCAACTCATTGGTTTAATCCTGAGTGCGTCCACTACTTTTTTCAAACATGGATATTTTTAGTCAGAAGTTCGGGTGGAAGAAAACTTCAATGATACCTTGTTAACGTCATCCGATTTCATGAGATCAGAACAGTTGAAAGCGATACGCATGTTTATTCTACGCAAAGACAGTGTTGCGCAATATTTTAAGTAGCAAAACTCAGGTTGCCTCGTAAACCGGATGAAGCAGAACTGCTGGGAATCGATGTCAGTGGCGAAATAGAGGCTCCATTCAATAGAAATACTCGGAAAATATGTTAACCGTCCTTCCTCGACCATTTGCCCGACAGATGCTGCTTTGTGGGATTCTGGCCCTTTAAACGGCAGTGAAAATGATTGCAAATATGTTCTTGTGGTCTGTCTATCGGTTCTGTGTTGTAGCAGCGGGAGCCACAACGCCTGTGAATTGATTGGTAGAAGCGCTAGCGGGCAGACATGAAGGCGAGAAATGAGAGGAAAACAATATTATCAGGTTATAGCGTAATTCAGGTGTGATCAGCTTTCTATGGAAAAAACAACACAGAACCAGTTGTGAAAAAAATGTATGAAGACAAAAACAGAACCAGCTTTTAAATTGGACCGCTGCAATCTTTTGTCGCTAATTCCGGCCTGTCTCTTAACTTCTTGCTTATAGCCAAGCAGAGGTGGCAAATCCAAGTCCAAAGAGTAAAAACGCAGGTGCTAGTTAGCTAGCTCCCTAGCTCGTTCCCATGGTGCTTGTCTACCTGCTAGGGAGCTAGCTAGCTAGCTAGCTAGCTAGCACAAGGGGCTCAAGCCAAACTGTGGCAGGGTTTTTACTTTGTGGGCTTCGATTTGCCACCTCTGTAGCCAAGCAAGGTTTAACAATAAAAAGAGCTTTTTAGATGCTATTCACTACCTCCTCTAAGAGGATTTTTTTTTTATGAAAATGAACAAATGAAATTGTAAATGAAAGCCACAAATGCATTTGCGTGTTTTCAATAGAATCTCGAGCATTGTCGAGCAGAGTCTTCATTTCCCAGCATATCTCTTTGCGCTAACATGTGTATGTTTACGTGAGACTTTTTGTCCAATCAGATTTCAGCCTCGATGTGCCGCTTTGTCAATGGAATCATGTCAATGGCGTGTGCTCAGGACAGGCGCGAGCGGTGGAGCAGGTGCCGCTTTGTCAATGGAATCATGTCAATGGCGTGTGCTCAGGACAGGCGCGAGCGGTGGAGCAGGTGCCGCTTTGTCAATGGAATCATGTCAATGGAGTGTGCTCAGGACAGGCGCGAGCGGTGGAGCAGGTGCCGCTTTGTCAATGGAATCATGTCAATGGCGTGTGCTCAGGACAGGCGCGAGCGGTGGAGCAGGTGCCGCTTTGTCAATGGAATCATGTCAATGGCGTGTGCTCAGGACAGGCGCGAGCGGTGGAGCAGTGTGTACTGTTCGTTACAACCAGTAATGCTGGGCCGTGTAACTGAAAGGATTTTAGCATTGGGACTGTTTCTTTAACCAGTAAGATTTCAAATTGGTCCTCACAGGGACAACAAGCTGGCCCTCAATGAAGTCCGCATTTTTCAGTCCTCTGATTGGTTGGTAGGAGCAAAACTTTACAGCCAACTTTAAAAATAAATATTGATTCTAAACTGTTCCAGACGATCGAGTGCTGTTACACTATGTTTTTGTTTGTTTGTAGTATTGATGGGTTCTGTTTTTAATTTTTAAGGCTGCTCTGTATTTCTGTTTCCTGTTTTTCTGTCCTCCGTTCCTCATTCAGATCATAGCGTGCAGTATTAAAATGATGAAGTGAGTGACAATTCCAATTCCTGTTAATTCATGCTGATGGGTAGCGTTTTTATCTGTGCCTGGTAAGAAAATATGAGTCTTTATGTATCTTATATGTTCGTTTTTGGCTGATGTTTGTACTTATTATCAGGAATAGCTGAGTAGCTAATTGGTAGAGTGTGCGGCTGTTAGTAACTTGCTAACTTGGTAGACTGGAAATACAGTAAGTCATCTCTCAGCATTGATGAATTTAAATGTATTTGCATTAGGAGTGTCATTTGCTGTTGAATGATAACGACACAGTTGCTCTCAATGTAATTGTTTCCTTTCCTTTGTTTCTTCAGGTACCGTGGATCTGCATATGCAAATATGTCTGCACTTCTCAGTTGATTAAATGGTTGAGTTCAACTGAAGACGTGCATCGGCTCTCACCGGAGCGCCCCGTGGCGCCGAATCAATCCCAAATAAGCAGTTTCGAGGTTGAATCCTCAACAGGAGAGCGAGAAGTGGATTCTGTCTGCTAAGCGCCCACTGACAGTCAACGAGCTCACCTTTGTAGCTGCAGTCCAGAAGAGGTTTGGGGAACATGTAGGTGTGGCACATGGATGTGGCCACTGGCTTTTTGTTGGGTGCTTTAGGCTGAGTCTCATCCACCAGGTTGTCACCTGCACACAACGAGTCCACGTTCAGCTTCTTCAGCTTCTGGCCCCTCAGCGGAAGGGGCTCGGCGCACTTGGCGTAATTGGCCAGGTTGCGGTTACTCGGCACCTGCAGCGTCCTAAGCAGGCTGTCCAAAGGGCAGTGGCAGCTCCAGGGGTTGTCGTACAGACGGAGGTAGGTAAGGCGGGGCATGGGCAGCAGGACCTCCTCGGAGGCGCTTTTTAAGCCGTTGTGTTGCAGCAGCAGAGTTCGCAGCTTGGAAAGGCCGTTAAATGCTCCGTCTTCCACCATGGAGATGTCGTTCTGTTGAAGGTCCAGGCTCTTTAGTTGGGTGAACTGGGAGAACATGTTGTCCCTCAGAACCTAAACAAGGAGATACGGGATTGAATACTACTGACAGTAAACCCAGGAAAATTGCAAAAGTTCTCCAATCTTCTCCAAAGTTCCATTGATGCAGAGGAGTAAAAAAAAAAAACAACGGAGCCATTCGTGGTGCGCTGTAGCCAGCGTTGGGAACGTTACTTAAAAAAATAATTTCTTATAGTTACTAATTACTGGCTTAGAAAGTAACTGAGTTAGTAATTAAATTACTCCATAATGAAAGTGACTCGTTACCAGGCAAAGTAACCATTTTCACTACTTTAAAATGAAATGGCTTTGTATCAAAGAGTTTTTTATTTTTTTCCTTTTTTTTAGCAGTTTTCAAAAGACATTTGAGTCAAATTCTACATAAACTTCAGTATTTACTGCACTGACAGTGGGAGGTTTAAAAAAACAAACATGGGCGGCTTATCCTGGTTTGAGTGTAAACACACACGATTGCCAATCGTGAAGATCGGCGCTTGCGAATGACGTCGTGGTCGAGGCTTTTGGGAATCTGATTGTGGTTATTGGTTATTCAGAGGGAAAACATTTTAAGAAGAATTATTTCACTTTATATTAGTGGTGTAATTCATCAATAATTAACTCACAATTAATCACCAATTTTATATCTGTTCTACATGGACAATAAAAGATATTTTTTGCGAAGTTTTCATACTGTTAACATAAAAGTAAAAACAAGTTTGTCATGGCGCAGGGTTCTCAGAGCTGCTCTTTTCATTTCAGTTTGGGAGCGATTAGGGGGCGTTCCCCTCCCAGCGCCGCACCTGCGGCACATCAACTAATTAAGGCTTTATAAGGACTCCGACGCCGACTGGACGACGTCGGATGATTTGTTGATGCTTACAGACGTAGTCAAGTGTTTTGCTAGACCGTTTTGCTACAGTTTAGTGTTGATCTACTCTTGTCTTAGTTTTGCTAATCATTGTTGTGTTTTTTGCCCTTTTTTGGCTGTAGTTTTCTCGCGTTTTTTTATTCATAGTCCCAGAGTTAATTTTTATGGTGTTCTGTTACGTTGCTTCTTTTGCAAGCGCCTTGTGTTTTTTTCTTTCCATTTTTGTATCCTGTCTTTGTCCAGCGTTTTTTACATTTTTATTTTCTTATTATTACCCGATTTGGACTGCAATGAATCTTTGTTGCGCCTTCACTGCTGCCCGTCATTTTGGGATCCACCTCTCCAGTCACTACTACAAAGTTAAACTAATAGAAATATGGCTGCATCTTTCAGGCATTGATACAGTAATTTCATCATAATTCAGAAAATGGAGTTAAAATTAAAATAATGTACTATACTGTAATATTGATTTGTGTTGAGTTCATTATTCTGCCACTAGATGGCACAATTGCATTTGTAAGTCGTTGGTGATCGCTCAGTGCATTTTCTCTTCATATCTAATCTTAAACATGAAGTAACTTGTAAAATTTTTAAAACTGTAAAATACAACTTGACCCCAGTCTCCACAAAAATATGCATTATTATGACATTTATTACTGATCCATTTTGGCGTGGCTGCGTCTGCTGCATTGCGACTGGAATTCCCCCCAGTACAGGCTTTCCTAGTAAGGGGCGGGCATGAATTTAAATGTACTTTAAATGAACTCAAAATGAACAAACTAATGTTGAAACCCTTCCTTTATATACATAAAATCTTGCAGCCTGATCATATCTGGACCAAGATTAGGCAGGACCTGTTGGGCCATAAGCGGAATGAGCGCATTTCAGTGAAGCACACGTGCACGAAAAACCAGATTTGCGTTTGATCTCGGCCCCGCTCTGATGGTGCACAGATGTTCATGCCGTCAACAAACTGGCTGTCATTTGGGTCATGGTGAGAGGTCAGATGCACCGACTGAATGGAAACGAGTCTCGTTAATTGGAGACATAAAAGACGAACGGACAAGCTGTGGCTTGCATGAGGACGGCAGCAGGTGCTACGTGTCATCGTATCCTGAGAGCTGCTTTGACTTGCCTGGATTTTGTTCCTGGCCAGCAGCAGGTGGTGGATATCTTTTGGCCAGTCTTGCATGACGGCGGTCAACTGTCTGTCCTGGCAGTCAAGGTACTTCTCTCCCGCTTCCATGTACTCCTTGCAGTCCTGAGTTTGGCGCTTCATGACGCCGGCCCTGCCCCTGCCCCCGCCCCGCACACGGGCACGGGACCACTCTGCCGTGCCTCTCTCCGTGACGCCCGACCGCGGGCCTCTTCGGGGCTCGGCGAACCGAAGGAGCAGCACGAGACACAGTGCGGCGAGGAGACGCATGATGGAGAAGGTCGGTAGTCAGGTCAACCTCGGAAGATGGCGTGATGAGTTTGTCACAGCTAAAAAAGAAAGAAAGAAAAGGAGGACAGGCAGTGGATTTAGGTCTTCTGTGTAGGTAATCACAAGGATCACTGGTTCAATATTTTTGTAAAGTCATGGGCACACTCCAAAGCAGACTTCCCCAATTCTGGTCCTCGAGAGGCAGAAGTCCTAACGGTTTGAGATATTTCTAAAGATCAGGATCCTTATCAGGCTTCTGCCTGCTGATTCGCTGATTATAGGAATCAGGTGTGTTGGAGTGCGGAGGAGGACCAGACCTTGAGGACCAGAATTGGGGAAGCCTGCTCGAAAGGGTTGTGTCCA
This sequence comes from Leptonotus elevatus, assembly GCF_054856555.1. Classification (NCBI taxonomy): domain Eukaryota; kingdom Metazoa; phylum Chordata; class Actinopteri; order Syngnathiformes; family Syngnathidae; genus Leptonotus; species Leptonotus elevatus. The sequence goes on from NC_141255.1 coordinate 68,244, forward strand.
GGGCTCATGAGTTCTAAACTGTACTCATCAAAGGACGCATGAAAAAGGTCTTCAGGTTAAGAACTTGAAGACCATGAGCCCAATTTCACTCCGAGGTTGGTCAACTAAATAAACTCCCAGCCATTTTCACTGTAGCAACCCCCTTCGCTCCGGCTGTTTTACTGGATTTTGACTGATTTTGCAAGGCCCCCAGAATATTGTGTTCTATTGCTATAAAAAAACAACAACAACCATGTAACCTGTCAAAAGAAAGATTAGAGTCTCTTCTTTCATCAATTTTGCTTTGCAGCAATTAGCATGAGAATATAGCTAAATGTCATCATTATTCACAGATCTGTTGAAAAAAGAGCTTGTTGCAACATGGCCCTGGATGATCTCTTATACTCTGCTGCCACATGCTGGCGTTTTTTTTTCCATAGCTACCATTGCTTTCAGCGACCTCTTCAGGTCAGAAGCTGCATCAAAGCCTTCTGTATGCTCTAGCATAAAAAAACATTAAAAAAAAAACCATATCATTACGTTTTTGGGAGTGCAGGACAAAGTATTAAAACGTATTTATAGGTTTTGGGGTTTGAATGAATGAATTAGATGTTGCTATATTTGGGGGGGGGGGGGCTGTAGTGGATTCGAAGTTTATGGTAAACTAGGTAACTCTTTTGCAATCAGAAGCAGAAACCTCTTCCAAGCATCCCACATCGTCGGACACAAGCCTGCGAAAATGAGTCCGTTCCAACTGTCGCAAACCGCAACTCTTCCCTTCACAGTCTTGCTGCGTCTTGCGCACTGGAACTGGTCCGTCAGTGCAGACGATCCTTTTGTGTGAATCGTGGACTGGAACAGACAGAAACAGCTGAGAATGTATATGCGGATGCATGTTTCCGTCTCACTGGGCCCACGTCGAGGTCAGGAACCTCGCATGGAACAACCATGAACCCTACTTTGTTGTCGCCGTGACTTCGAGTAGTCGGGTTCCACGCTCCCCCCAATTTCAGAACTTAGTGATATTAGTGTGTGTGATGTCGTTGCTTGGTGTTATACACATTATAGTTGTCCAGATGAAATTTACACTTGATGAGCCCGTGCTCAGTTTTATCTGCTAATTTCAGTAGTACGCTGTTTGTCAGTCAGTCGCTCCATTTGTCACTCGGCATATCGTCTTTCCAAGCAGTGAAACATTATCACTCTTTTAACCAGAACTCCGTTTATAGGCGGCCAAGCTTTCCCAAGCCATCGGAACAGGCGCCGTTCATTTTTCCATCACAGCTGTTAAGCAGCAACTCATCTGCGATACGATGCGTTTGCCACTAAAGCCAATGAGGTTCACCTCATGTCCGCAGCAGCCCGAATTAGCCGTCGCAGGCTAGCATTATTATCCCAACCATGCTTCTTATAAAACTTCTGTGCGTCAGTACTTTCCATCTCAGGGGATGTGGCTTAAAATATCATCCAGACTTATTGTCTGCCACTGAAAAAGTTAGCGCGCTATAATACTTTTGTGACCCTCAAATGACATTTTTGCGCCGCTTGTGGTGACTTTGTGCAGAACAAAATCCTTTGAATTCCTTGACAGCAGGCTCTATGGACTGGACTCGCCAGTTAGGTAACATGTTTACTCGTGGGCACAAACGGGTCACAAAAGTCACGGTTCGGATCGTATCCAGGATTTGAGTCACGGATTGGATCGTTTTTTGCATCAGAACAAAAAAAAGATAAATAGTACTTTGTCTTCATTTATCTGTCTAATATAGCCGTTTAGGATTTAGCAACACAACTTGAAATGCAATGCGAGGCAGAAACATTCTTCTTTTATACATGGTTCATGTAACGTGAAATACGTTGACCAGTATGATTGCGAAACCATTGTTCCTGAAATTGGGAGAATTCAGTTGGTTCGAAATTGTATTCATGGATTTCCAAACCAATGCAATTGACAGATGTTGCAAAGCAGATGTGCGAGCATTTATAGATGCGTCCGTATTCTGTTGCTTTGAACAGTTTGGCCGCTTGGATTTCGATACAATCCGTTTGCTTAAGGAAGAGGAGAGACCAATTCCACCTCCTGCTGTGTCTATGAAATGTCTATTGGCTTTTAATGGGTCATTTGATGTCAGCAGACTGAAGAACAGACATCATCACATGCCACCTACAGGAGGGAAGCGGTGCGGGGAAAGACACTGCAAGGGTCAAGGAAACACAGATGGAAGGTGCTTACGTCTTTGAAAATCATTTTCAACTTACTGATTTCAACAACGGCAGAACAGGAGTCCGTGTTAGGACAACGCACAGGACAGAATATCGATGAGGACCTTGGGCTTTATAGTTGTATATAAGTCCAAGGTGGCCCCAATTGAACAGTCTCTCCTCCAAAGCGTTTGAATGCATCGCCACTTCCTAAAAATGCCTCCTCATGCTCTAATAACTCCAAAGCCGGCATGGATCTCAACAGGGAACCCTTCTGACACAACGGCCACTTTGTTGCACAAAGAAGGAAAAGTAGAACCAGAAGGAGAGCGCTTGCAAAAACAGCGAGAGGAGAACAAGGGCTTTGTGCGTTTTCTCATAGCAAGCAATGGTATGATAGGGTTAATTACAGAAAAGAAACAAAAAGAACTGCCTGAAGCTGCCGATCCAATAAAAGGGAATGCAAGGGGCCGCTCGAGGAAGTAAAGACATGACAATGTCGAACCATAAAGCATCATGTCGATGCAGACATACATAAAGTGTGAAGGAAACTCTGCAGGCACTCGAGAGGATCTCTGAGTGCCTAATTGAAGACACATTTGTTTGTTTCTGCGAAGAGGGACAGAAAAGTTGACGTTGAAAAAGAGACGAGATCTCTTGCTCCAATTTTCAAAGCGTTTTTTATGCCTCGGGCGTCTGCTTATTTAAGTGTTCTCGACGACGAACACGCAGTGAGGACTTGAAAATAAGCTTACCGTACAGACATCAATGCCTTGGTTTGCTCTTATTTTGAAGTTGAACTCATTTTGACGTCACCTCATCTCATTGACCAAAATCTGTAGGGAAAATGTATAAAGAGGACAATAGTGTGTTGCTAAGCACAGTTTAAATTTAAGTTAAAAGAAAAAAAAAAGTGGATTAAAAACGAAAAAAAAAGTTGGTCGCTTATTATTAAGTGAAAATGTGTTTTCGTCATCTGTATTTATCATTTGTAATGCAATTATAATTTTGTTCTTTAAGCAAGCAAAATTATATAATTTAAAAAAACGTTTTATCCGAATACCCGATGATTCGATACCATTTTCAGTAGGATATCCAAATACCGAAGTATTCGATAGCTGCAGCCCTCAAACTATTCAGTAAGAGGAAAGATAGCTATTAATTGCAACATTTGAAAAAGGAACAAACGTGACTCTCCTTTTTGTTACATTTGCACATTAGAGCTATATGTTAATTTTCTTGCAGTCTGCTCAATAAAAAGATTTTGTTTTTTACTGGACAATTTATATTAGGCATTCTTTTATACTACAAAATGTGGCCAAATTCTCATCTTGTCTCATTTTTGTTGTCTCAGCCTCATCCAATCCATACGCATAATGTGAAGTTGCTTTTAACAGACTTCCACGAGCCTCTTTTCTTCCAATATCCCCAATAGAACAAGTTGTTCCATGTTTTTCCTTTTTGTTGGGCCAGCCAACGCACAGTACTTGCGATCTGCCGGCTTCAGCGTCACCCCCAACACCCCCAGTTCCCTCCCGTGTCCTGGCTGCTGCGCTTATGCTCTAAAAACCCTCGCACATCTGGATTTTGTCTTCGGCGGCAAATCGCTATCGTCGGCATTCATTCAAATCATTCATCAATGACTCAACGGGCACTTCGGGGCTTGCAGCTCGGCGGTAAAGGACGATGATGACGATAGGACGCCTGGACAAACCTCGGTAACATGAACTCTTTAATGGGCGGAATTGTCCAACCGTCGTTCCAAATAAGCACAGGGCAAGTGTTCAGTAGGACAAGATCATCAAGATTAAAATTGGGGTCCACTTCGATGTAGCGGAGAGAAGCTGAAACTGTCAGACTTGAAGTCAATGAGCCGAACTAATCAGCACACACTTGGAAGTTAAGCCTTTTTCCTCCCCTTCCCTTCTCAGAATTCCAGGCTAAAACCACATGTGGCTGGAATTTTACTCACATGGGGGGCATGCCCCCCCCCCCTCCCCCTCCCCCTCCCCCTCCTCTCTCTATGTTGATTTGCATTTAGCTGCATACACATGTCATGAAGTCCAAAAAGAATGTTGCACAGCTGAGCCCAAATTCTCCTTTCTAATGTATGGACTATCATGAAGTTGTTCCAATTTGGCTCCACGAATCCCGCGTCCCTCCCACAATCTTACACACAAGCCATCCTCATCTGGATGTCTCGCTCGTCGCGAGAGACCGACGAGTAACTCATGGAAGTTCCACGGGGCCACCATGAAAACTTTTTTGTCCCCCGGTCAGATCGGGGACAGGATGTCCGCAAGATGCGCTTACATCAGCACAACTGTACTTCGGCAAACTGGCCCATTTGCATTCAAAGAAGTGCCTTCACCCATGCGAGCACATTGGCAGAACGCGTGTTTCTAAACTTCCTCGTAATCCGCGTGCAAAACAAGGAGGCAAAAAAAGGCAATTCTCGTCATCGCATTTTATGCAATCATTTCACGAAAAGCATGAATGAGGCTTGCCGGCAGGATGTATGTCGGACCGAAGGCAAATGCAGCAGCGTCACGTCAGTCCTACCTGACCAGGGAGCGAATGTGACTCGGGTCGGCCAATTAGGACCTGCAGATCACCACCAGCGTGTCCCGCGTTGCCGGCAACTCCTAATCCTGACATGAGCGCGGCGACCAAGCCAAGAACGTCTGCCTCGAAATTGAAAGCAGTGCAACTGGCTGCTGCTCCGCTCTCCCTCTCCCTCTCTCTCTCTCTCTCTCTCTCCCTCTCTCTCTCTCTCTCTCTCTCTCTCTCTCTCTCTCTCTCTCTCTCTCTCTCTCTCTCTCTCTCTCTCTCTCTCTAGCTAATTGTGGGACTACAACACAACACAGAAGAGGTTCTGCCGGACTTCCCCCCTTGCTGAACATCCAGTCCACCTCCTTCAGGATGGAACTGGTCTGATTTATGACACGAGAGAGGATCTAATAGGGTGAACTTTCAGTCTTTTGGCTGTGATGTAATGGAAGTCTTTTGGCGAAGCCTTAAAAATGTCAATATTGCTGCAAACCAGTCTTGTTCCCAATCTGTAGCAAAAGAGTTGACCTTGGATGACAATAACAAGCATAACAAGACACAGTGCAATTTTGTCCACTTTTATTCCACAACATGGGCAGTATACTCATTAGTTTTATTTACTCCTTCGTCATTTCAGAGATCTTCTTTGATCGGCTGCGTTTCGTCACATCACAGTCAATTCAAAACCGAACCCAGTCTGAAAACTTACAGACTTACAGGATTTCCCATTGTGAATAGAAAGCTGAAAATACGAATGAATAAAGAAATAACTTCATGTCGTATGACATGCGAGATTTGAACTGACGTGATTGCTTGACTCGAGAATGCTCGGCAAGTATTTAACGCGTGAGCTAGCTTGACAATCTCGGCTAATGGCGTATTTTTATTGAAACGCGTCATCTGATACGGAAAGCGACCAGCGCTGATGGGGACTCGTGCGTTTAATCTTTTCAGTTCAATTATAATGTATTTGCTGTCAGTTGGTATACATTTATTTGACTTAGCATAATTGCCATGGATACATTTGTAATGTGCAGTCGCAGGTGGGATTTGAACCTGCAACCTCCCAGTGACTGGACAATGCGCCACTGAGCAGTATCAGACGGCTGGTGATGATGATAAGTTGTTTGTATGGAAGTGGGCGTGGCATGTCAATGTCTGTCCCAAATGAATGGGTTGAAAGTTGATATTTAACGTTAAATTGTGCGGATAAAAAAAAAAATATATATATATATATAAATAATGTGAATTTTTGAGGCAAGTGGAAATGTTTACGGTGTAAATTGGAAGTATTATGTGGAAGTCGTTACATGGCAAAAAAGTGTGGAGAATAAAAAGTTCTGAAATAAGTCGAATTAATGTTAGAAACAACATATGTGGGAATTCCCACAATTGGTTTCAATGAGTTTTGTCAACAGTTTGCTCCCTTTCAGTCAAAGCAAATGAAGCAGCTTCCGGGCTGTTGTTTTTGCTCCATGTAAGGCCCAGCTGATGCCAAGCAGCTCCTCCATCGTTTAAATCCGCGGGCTGTTCGGCACTAATGGGCCTACGCACCTTGTTTTACTTCCTCTCGCTATTGAATCAACAGCGGGTGAAACAGCGCCATATTAGGACCCCCGCTGAAATGGATGTTTACTGCCAAACTCTTGCATTGGCTTGAGGGCGCTTGCAACAGCTCAGGTTGAAGCAAAAAGGAGGAGCATTGGGGATGACCTCGATGCTACCAACTATAAAACAGTGAGTGTCAATTGGCAGCAGTCGCGGGACAAACGCTGGCTTGCTCCTTCATGCGCGCTTTCATCGGACAACTTTTATTGAAGACGACGCATATGTTACATTGGAAATTGATTGAGCGCGGCAGCACCATATTTGAACTGCAGTAGCAGCGTTGCGCCACTATGGAGGCGCTGCATCAACAGCAGTGCGCCGGAAAGACCTGAAGCAACTACTGAAGAAGAAATAGACACGCTGACACGCCCGTTTCCTGCTTTCCATCTTGGGCAGAGACGTCCTGCAACTGGCGCCAAAGTCATAAAAATACACTATATACAATAAACATTATAGTATTTACAATTGAAGATGTACTATCGGATGTACTTTTAATAACTGTAGTAAACAATCAAATGAAATTGTGAGCATGCACACGGCCATCCACTTAATGAGCGCTCCGGCCAGCTGCGGCCTCGCCGCTCTCCGGGGTTCGGGTTCGGGTTAGCAGCTTGGGGAACGGCCGTGGCGGCCGCCGGAGAGTGAGGCTGGTTGACTCCAAATGAGTCTTGAGCTCTCCATTCAGAATGACGGAGTGCTCGCCGCGAGCTTCGCGTCCCGTCCCGGTGTTCGTACTAACCCCTGGGAAAAATGCTCCCCCCGGGCGGGTACGATGTATGATTGACAATGTAAGAACACGTGTGTTTGGAATCAAGGATTTGTAACACATAAAAAGTGGCAGAGAAGCAAAAGAAAAGCAGGAACTGGTTTGCGTCCTGCAGTGGACTGCGAGTGCGTTCATCGAGCGAAATCTACGAAATCTCGCATATGCATAGAAAACGACTAAATGTTATTGTTTTTCGGTTTTGTGCCATATGTTTGAAATGAAATAGCCGTTACCCGTTTCGAAGAATCTCCTCTTGTCTGTGGTAAAAGTTATAAGATCCCGGTATCGAAATCACGATGGCAATATTTCATCCGTGGGCGTCTTTATGAAATTGCAAATAAGGTTGAAAAATGCACACACACAAAAAACCAACTAACCCAAAAGCCGTAAAAGTGTGGAAGCAATAAAGTGAGTGAATCCAAGCCGACGTCACGATGATCCGTCGCAAACGGGCTCTTTGTAGCCAGCTTGGCAGCGACGTCAACACAAAACGCCGCAGCCTCTAATTAGCCTGCGAGCTTCCTTGCCTTCTTTCTCCTCCGCATGTTGTCGTTGATGTTTGCAATACGTTCCTTTATCTTGTGCAGGAAGTCGTCATCAAATTGGGACACGTTTGATGATTTTCACACAATTCATATTGCTCCCTTTCCCTTTATTTACTGGCTTTTCTTTCCACGGTCATTTTGGAGAACTTCGAGTCTGCCTCTCGTTGCCTCGCAGTCCTTTTGTTTCTCTCCTGTACGTGGCCGCCGTCCATCGCGGAATGGAAACGCACGCACGCACGCACGCACATGCAGATGCAAATGATCCCATAGCAGCATCTGCAACACATATTGCATGACTTCCCCTTTTTATGACCGCGGGCTTGATTCCCCCCAGCTGAGGTGCAGACAAAGTCATTTTTCTCTCTCATAAAAAGATAGTCAGCGTGAAGATGCCGTGTTTTCCCAGCCTTTCAATTGCTCCTACGTCGTCAAATGACGGCGGGTCAACTTGGGTGTCATGTTGTCAGTGATTAAAAGTCGTCTTGCAGCTGCGCTGGAATGCGTCTGTGGACAGACAACGGAGAGACGAGAAAACAACAGTGACAATAAAAGGAGCTCCGCAGGGTAAACACTCCAAATATCAACACGTTATTCAGACATTTCAATCACTTTGGGTGTGGACCGAAGCGTTCCAATTGACAACCTCCTGGTCTGCAACCAGCCTGGCGAACCAGAGCAGATTGTGAACGCGCCCAGTTGCGCTTCCCATAGGGAGGACAGCGTGGGGTCACCCGGACCGGAGATTTCCCCCTCCCAAACAAACTCTGATGTCAGGAAACGGTTTGTGAGGGTTTTTTTTTTTTTGGGTGGTTGAAAGTAGAGATGCGTTCAAGTTGCCTCCTGGCAAACATTCCTTTCAGTTCTAAAAACGCTTTGGTTTTAAACCCTGACAGCATTAAGACATGATGAACTCCTCATTTCGACCTTTTCTTCCCGCGGTGTTTTCTGTCAGACGACGGTAGACCTCAACAATCAATCGAGCCGTACCGGGTGTCACCGTGAGACCGGATCATATTTCCCATTTTCCGCATGTCCGAGCATGACGATGACATTCCTTCCTGCTGGTAAGTAGTTCACGGAATCCTGTTGCTGCAGGGGGGGGGGGGCATGTTAAACCAGAATTTAAAGACTATGTTGTGAGGTAGCGCATATAGACTGGACACGAAAATACTCCCAGCTGCAAGCAGTAATTATTTGCATATGGATCTGCCTTTTATCAAAGTTACAAAAGAATCTCGCATTGCCGTGGTTTCTCCAGACACTGTTTTTGAATAGCAGCCTTGAGAAGGGCTCTGTGGGGGGTGGGGGGTGGGCTTTTTTGGGGGGGGGGGGGGGCGCATTTTTGGTTTGCTGGGATTCAAGTTGTTGATTGGATCACTCTTGATACATGGGAATGAGTTGTTAAGAATTGTATGCAATGGATTGGTGATGAATCAATCATCAGTCATTAATCATGAGGTCAAACCGTCGAGGCAAATGCCTTGAACCCGCGAATGGCGCACAACGTGGGCCGCATGACGTCATGTGAATGCTATCGAAAGTTGAACTGTGCGCGAGACAACGGCTTGCCTTGACAGCGCCGCTTTGGCCGCTTTGGCCGCTTTGGCCGCTTTGGCCTTTTGTTCCATTTTCAACACTTGAATGTGTGTCTGTGCAGCGCCCCCTTTAGTTTCCATTCCGCAACGACACAATAAGAACCCAAGCATCTCTCCTCGCCTCCTTCAAGAACACCGCTTCTCCGCGTCCATCACTTGGATCTCTTACTTTTGCAGTTTCTCAAATTTTTCCTCAGTCGGTACAGCTTGAAAACCCGAGCAACTACGGGACGCTGCGGTGTGCCAACGACGCCAAGCGCCGTGTTTATCTGCTGCCGCGCACTCACATCAACATTGTTTGAAAATCTTTTGCTCTTGTGAAAGCATGAAGTGCTTTTTTCATTGACTTCCCTGAGCCAAAGTTAGGCCAGCTTGACAAGTGGATGGATTGTCTGCCGTGCAATGTTTTCGTACCTTGGGTCTTTCCACTCCGCTAAGTCGTCGTCATCGCCCAACCGCTTTTCTCCACATGAAGCCCGCGATGTGTTTGAGAACTGGATCACGAGACGCATTTCTGCGCAGACGTGATTTAAAGACACATCATTACCCAGCACCACGGACTATGGGGGGTTCATAGGTCATCCGAGATAAGACACCCCGAGCTGCATATCGTCATCCTTGCTCCTTTGTAAGTAAAAACACGTCTGTGCTCGTTGGCGCACTCCTTCGCTGTCTCTTTTTCTCCCGCTGCTTCCAACCTTGTGGTCAAGTTGTGCTTGTGCCCGTGTTTTACAGGACTGCCATCATTTCTACAGACTGTACAAGGAAATAGCTCAAGAGACGGCCATAAAAAAGTGAAGCGACGTGGACCGGGGCTTGTGTTGACACGTTTGCAGCAAGCAGTACAAATAATGCAGTACAATTTAATGGTAGCGTTGCAGTTATACGAGAAATCAGGGCCTGGTAAACATTTTCATGAAAGAGTGTGTCGGTGGAATGCCAGGAGTGTGACATCATAGCAACGAGACACACTTTAAAGGAACACAAGACTTCGGAAAAATGAACTTCAACTCTTGTTGTTATGTCGCGTCGTATCGGCCGCATTCAACAAGTAAAGAATAACGCGGCTGCCAAAGACAACAAAGAGACTCACGAGAAACGATTGCGGACATCAAAGGTGGAATTACGCCCTTGAGCAAAGGAGCACTTCTTCAAAAGCAGCACAGCCGCGGAGGAGGACACATTCAGGCGGCCGGCTCAAAGCGAGTCCAAGTTGAGGAGCGTCTGCAAGTTGCAGACGCTCCAATTAGCAGTCGAGTCACCATTGATATTATTCACTCTGGAAATGTAAGCTGTGGACGGTAAACATCCGGCGGACTTTGACTCTGCCAGGCCAGCGACGTGTTGTGTGCTCCGTGCGCTTTCGCCCACATTAGGAGAGGACACCCGCCGCCGGAGCCATAGAGAGAGAGTTTGGCCACCTCGCTTTCAGCAGGGTAACAAGATGGCCACCGATCATGCCATGTGATTGGTCGCACTGTGATTGGTCCACTGCTGGTGACATGACAAACGGACGCCATCTTGTTACCCGAGAGTTGGCCCACCTCTCTCTATATACGACTCTGCCCGCCCCCGCGCGAAATGACATCAAAGCTGACGTGCTGATGATGACCGATCAGAATTGGCGCCGCATTTGGGATAGAAGACGGCAGCAGTCGGATATGTCATCACGATCTTGCCTTGTCCGCGATATCTTCTTGTTTTGATACATAATCGTTTGTTTGTTTTTCAATTCAGGGAATAAGATGCCAGATGTATTTGCACTTTTATTCTTTTTTTTTTTTTTTTTTTTTTTTGCACTTTTATTCTTCATACATAAAGACTAATGGAATTCTGGAAATTGAGAAATTGCTCTAACATTGAATTTGAGGAAGGAGGCCGATGCAAGTGTCACAAGACCAAAGGAAGAAATGATAGCTCCACCCTATTGGTACCATTCAATACTAATCCGATATTTCGGTGCTCCTCACTTATTTTTACAGTGGCAAATAGTGACAGTTGATAGTTTGAAAATGCCCATTATGTTTTTGTTGTGTTTTTTTTATCTTAAAGGGGACGCCAAACCCAAAACGTTCTTTCCAGTAATGTGTTGTATTCGCCCCCACTAGTCTAAAGACGGCATTCTGATTAATATTGAATTTGAATTAAGCAGCAAAATCGACCCCTTTTCATCCATCTCAGGAGACGGCCATCTTGCCTTGTACTGTCACGTTCTGTCAACTGAAATAATTGACATCACAATTGCTCAGGACTCTGGAAGCGACCAATCAAAACACATGAACCGTGATGTGATTTGCAGTCGACAGTAAGTGGCAAAAGAGGGGGGGGGGGTGTTGAATTTTGCTTCCTAATTCAAATTCCATTCACTATTAATCAGAATACTAGATTCGTTTAGAGTAGCGGGTCTGCATAGAACATATAATTGTAAAGAACATTTTGGGTTGACTTCCTCTTTAATTTTCTATTCTCATATCTTCCATCCCACATCATGCGCTCTCTGTCATTATGCTGTGGATGTGAAGGCCTCTCCAAGAACCAGACTGAAAATCTTCCATATACTTTTCAGAAAGATTTCCAGCATTTTTCTTACCACAGACAAGTTTGAAAAAAGAAAAAGAAAAAAGTGACTATCATGCAAGCAAATGGAAAAGTGTGTTCTTTAAGATGCCACCTCCATCACGGAAAATTACAGATCTGTCTCTCTGTGGTCTGAACACTGAGTCAAATAGAAAACCAAAGGAGAAAAAAAACAGCCCCCCCCCCCACACACACACACTTTTCGTTACATTTGGATGAGAATCCGTTTATTTCAGTTTTTAAAAAATGTGTTGCTGGTTTTATGAATCTCAGCATGGGATTAAGGGTGGTCTTTTCCATAATTGTCCCTTGGAAGAGGGTTGAGAACTTTAAGGCATCGATTGTGTTGTTGTTGACTGGACTCATAAGCAGACAATGACTTAATGTCAGCCTCACTTAAGCAATAACCAAATTCTTAAGCCAGATGGGTTATTGTTTTTGCATGCAGGGTCAAAAAGTCGGCAACAATTTAAAAAATATTATTTTTTTTCTAACCATCTCAATCCCAAAAGCAGAAAAAAAGGATGCGGCTGTTGGCGGATGGCGTGGCTGGGATGAAACGAGCGCACTGGAGTACTTCATCACAAACCTCCTGTTGACGTAAACACTGAGCAAAGATGGACTGTATGTAAATGAATGGCTGCCGTCTACGTCTGCTGAACAGATGACATTCATTCTTCCCATCCAGCCCACGAGTTGGACTATTTTTTTTCCCGCCACAATCTGAACGTTTCCATTCCCAAAAAATGTTGCCCTCTTAATTCAGAGCTTTACTCGTTTTTACTGTATTTCATCAACATCAATGAGCTTGCCACCGTAAGTAGGAAGCAACAAGCGACATTTAAGACATTCCTGAAGTACACATTTTTGTTTCTTTACTTTCTGGTGAAGTCAATTCATCACATTTCTATTCTGCTCTCTCGGGTAACATGCCCTTTACTTTATGCACGGCACTTTGTACGCAGCGATGGTTGTTTTTCAAGTGCTCTATAAACTCGACAAAGTGCAATTTCTGCAGAAATTGCGCGGGATGCTGAAAATGCTCAACTGTGCCACCGAGCAGTAGCAGAAAGCTGGCATTGACCCTCACTTGCATGAAACTTCAATGTCGGTCCCATTGAGAATGAATGAGGAAGAGATGATATTCAACATGAAATTGTGAAACATTCCCACAACAAAGTGGAGTTGAGCTGAATTTTTCTTCTTCTTCTTCTTCTTCTTCTTCTTGTTTTTAAGAACTCGCTGTCGCCTTACATTGCAGAAAACAAAAGTTTTATACAGCGTGACTCTTCACTGTAGCTTCAGTGAAAACAAGAATGTGACGGTTCTCTCCTTTGACAGTTGTTTGGTGTTTGGATACTCGCTAAAAGGTCACATGTCTGGAATCAATTAACTTGCCGCACAGTCTGACACCAGGCCACTTATTTGAACCTTCAGCCGGAAGGTAAATGCATGTTTTCAAATGTATGAAATGCATTGCTTTGTGTCAAGCATTTACTTAGCTGCTTCTTTAGCAAAGGGTTTTCAGGAAAGGAGGTTTACAAGTTGCGGATCCGTCGAACAAAGCGAGACAGTGAGTCAGCGGGTTCCAGTAAGCTGTCGCTGAAGGGGGCTATTACGCTCGGTCGGGGTCATTAACTGATGCTGAGTGTGGAGTATTTCAGCTGGTATAGACGAAGCCTGTTTTGTTTCCAGGTGTTGCCACTGTTCAAACAAAACCAAAAAACACTCCCCGAAACAGTCTGACGTGATGTCATTTCGTTGTTTTCACAGTTTTAAATCGGACCAAATGTATGAAACAATGACAGATGTTGGCCGACACCTTTGACCAATGTCCATGTTTTTTTCCCTGTAATTGTTCTCATTACTGAACAACAAAATAGGTCAAGGACGCATTGAGCCTCGGTCGTCATGGCGACACTAAAAACATCGTCAATTCAATTTTATTTATAGAGCGTCAATTCGCAACAGAAGTTATTTCAGGGCATTTTGCACATGAAGCAGGCCAAGAAGCGACCACACTCCCTAAACCTTGTACATCCAAATTTGGTCAATTTCAGATGGTTTCACAAATCGGTCTTCACCGGGACATTCGGTGATCCCTAGCGCCATCTCGTGGTGAATTAATAAGAGAAATGTCGATCATATCACCCCGATACTAGACAACTTGAATTGGACTTCCGGTCCACTCGAGATGCGATTTCAAGGTTGTGTCGTTGTTCAACTGCGGCCAAGTGAAGCCCTTTGAGACTCTTGTGCGATTAAAGGCTATAGAAATAAACTTGACTTGTTTCAGTTGAAAATATGTACAACGATGGCCATAAGTTGCCGTTTCAAAACAAAGTCATGAGCTGGCTGTCCCAATGGCCAAATGAGGGCACTGCAAACGAGGCCACTAAATAGTGCGGGGGCGATGTTTTGAATGAGGGCTTCGGGGACAAGAGTGGACATTCGGACACAGACAGTTTAGGTGGAAAAGCGCTTAACAAGTCAAAGGCGTTTTACCCAGTTTTTTTGTTTTTGTTTTTTGAGGCGAGGCATTGGAGGGGATTTTTTTTTGAGAGCTCAGTATTATTCATTTGGCAGCCTTCCCGAGTCAACATATCATCATCGCTCTTTTTTTTTTCGTGCGTGCGTACTTGTGAGTGTGTGCTCTTTAATTCACCTGAAACCTGTTCAGAATCCTAAACCCGTCACCTTAACCGGATACTTTGGAGTCCCGCCAGAGTGGTGAAGTTGTCAAGAGAGACCCGAGGAAGGATCAAAGGAAATAAAGATAAAAGAAAGTGAAATCCGGCACCTACTAGACACAACCTAGCACCCGCAGAAGTTAGTGTTGCCCATTTCAATAGGTAACGAGGATTTGAGGTGCGTTTCAAGAAAAGGGTGTGGTCACGAAACAATTTAAACCCTTATCTCAAGGCATCACCGTCGCAGTATTAACTGTTTTCCTGACTTACGAAACTTCTGCTGTAACTCGGTCAAAGGCCGCATCCGCTAACCGCTGTATTCTCCGAATTACGACTGAAATCCGATCCCGCTCTTATGCGTAACATTTCAAAGAGATTTTAATGGTACGTCCCGTTGGAACATGGCAACATGTCGTACGAGCGCCGCATCAACATTTCTCAAGCCTCAATAGGCATTGAAGTGCGTATTCTTCATTGAAGCCCCTCGTCCGCCTTTGCTCTTCCTTGCGGATGAAATGTGTCAAGGACTGAAGCCTCCGTAAAAGCCGGCGTCCGACGTTTGAAGGCACTTTAAACATCTGTTCATGAAGCGTCTCCAGACGCTGCCTCAAGGACAAGATTTTCGACGTGAGAACGTGTAATGGTATGCGGAGTACGGAAAAACACAAAGCCGTGCGTGTGCTTGAAAGTGTAGCTCATCACGCGCATGCGCATAAACAAGGTGAATCCTCGTTGTAATTGTGACGCCGGCCCGCACGCGAGTCCTGAAATCAAACGTTACGAGCCGATCGAGCCCCTGGTGACGAGGCGCCCCCTTAAAAGGTCGACGCCCTCCCAGCCGGTCACGGGCACGTACGCCGCACGGCCAGCGTTGATGCCGCTGTCATTTTGATGGAGCGCTTCACCTTTTGGGAAGGCGGAGCGCGTTGAGGAAACCGGCTGACGCTGCACATTCTGCCTCCAGCGCAAACACAGCCGAGCTTTTCTGTGTCGTTTGTGCAGCTGTTCGGAAGAAGCCATGCAAAATCCCTATAGGAGGAATCAAATCCGCCAACATGGCCGCGGAACACACTCTGTAATCTCCCTCATCCGTCATGCTGAACAGCTCCTCTTGCATCATTTTCATCTGTTGCACATTATGGAACTTCGCTGGTAAAGTGTGTCGGAAAGTTCTGCCGTCTTTTAAGCATTTGCGTTACATGTTTTGTAGCATGCGAAGGATGGAAAATAGGCAGTTTGAGGAAACTCTCATGACGGGGAAGCTTGGATCATCCTCGCATGTGTGATGCAACCATCAAATGAGTTCATGTAACCAAACATGAATTACAAATAAAAGTAAACAAATACAAATCACGATCAAGTCGATGAGCTCGACTTAACGTATTGTTGGGCAGGATTCGAGATTGATTTGAAATCTCTGCAAAAAGTCAATCAATTGAATGAGTGCGGGTAAAATGAACACAATGACTACACAATTGTGTATAATATGGAAATAAAGTAAATAAATGATTATTATTTCACCTTTCCATCCATTTTTTGGGGTATTGTATTCCACTTATCCTTGAGCTGGGGCCTTGGGGAGGTCCGCGGTGTAGTCCATATTTAATATATGAGAAATAGACAAATACAGACAGGGGGGGGGGGGGGGGGTGGAGTACTTTTTTGACTCATAAACCACACAAAAGAGTCACCTTAAACCCGCCGGTGAGTTTGGCCAACGCATGCTATGCTAAATTCTTAATGTATTCTGGCCTCTGCTGGACATTTTAGGCAACAACTTTATGTATTCCGTTTATTAACTGAGGAGATAATGAAGCAAGCAAACGTTTGGGAAACGTTGACATTTAATTTGAAATCGATACTCTCGTTGTTACGGAAGTTCAGCGCCGTTGCTATGACAACCGCTCCCACGCACGCCGCTGAATGTGGAGTGAAAATTGTGATTTCATTCGGTTTTGCCAACATTTCCAGTAGTTTGCCGAACGTATTTAGCAGTTATTTTGTTTTATGTGTTTACGCACATCTTATTGAAGGTTGTTAACAAGGTAGGTCAACTTTTCTCACGTTGTTGAGGATACTTGCAACGACGCTGCTAGTTTAGCTTGAGTTGCTAAATCAGAATGGACAACTTGGACATGCCTTTTGTGCGAATAACAAGCAGTGTGAGGTTTTGTAGCCTTCTTTGTCAGTTGTAAACGATATTTGAAAGGATTTGAGTTAAAAAGCAAACATACACAACAGTATAGTACGACTGTCGTGGAAAACTCTTCTTTTACATTCCGTTTGTTTTGTTTACATATGATTGATCATGTGGTTGACGGTTGCTTAATAATGCAGGAGGCAAACCTTCCCGTGTTCACATTAGGGTATAATTAGGGATGGATGGATTGATGTGTTGACTCATAAACGTATCAATATCTACTGTATGTTTTTGTAAGTTCCCAGAAATGGAGAGTGACGTTGAGAAGGAAACTCCTCAGGTGGCCATTGCGACTGATGCATCTTCAATTTCAGGGGCGACACCTTCTGCTTGGTCGACTTGTGAGCGCCTGGACGAGGTATGGAATTTCAAGGGCAGCACTGGTTGCTGGTCTGCCTCAGTTGGGAGATTTGCCGTTCCAATCAGCGCTCTGGAGTTTGCATGTCTTCCTACACGTGCCGGAGACTCTAAATTTGTGTTTATTCATCAGCCTTTTGAGGACGCGCGATGTAGAAAACAAATGGCTCCATTTATTCATCTTGTATGTCCCCAAAAAGTCACATGTTGTCATGCCTTGGAAGATGGTTTCCATGCGTCAAATCACACCTTTGTTCAAAAATGTGCTCCAGTTGCATCAATGACTACAAAAAAAGCGACACCACACAATTGGAGCCATTGAAATGGAACTTTATTGTTATTTTGTAATATCAAAAGTAGGGCTGCACAATATTTTCAAAGCATATATATCACGATGTTGGCGCATGCAATATGCGCATGGCAAAGACATGTCATACGTTTGCTATGGAATTGTATGCTTTTATCTGAATTTAAGCAGTCAGACACACACTTAAAGGTGCAACATTATCTTGGGTAATTACAAGTATTTAACTTAGAATTCGTTGAGCTTGCTTATTTTGCCGCATGAAAAAAAAATGCAATTGTTAATCATAAAAATGTCATTTCTTGCGATACACGTTGCTATATTCAACAGCTTTATCGCACATCGCATGCTTTTCCAATAGTGTGCAGCCCTAATCAAAAGTGCATATTCTTTGGGATGACAACGGCCATGAATGACGTTCACGTACGCACACTCATCAATACACTACGAATGGCCACAACAATGTCTTCTTCATTGCTGAAATATGACATCCTCGTTCTTATCAGACCTTGTTTTTGTATGACTCCTGGACATATAAAGTCTATTAAATTTTACAAAAGAAAAATAAATACTGTACACGTCCTTAATACGGATTCTTTTCCTGCATTCTGCTCTTTCACAGTGTCAGAAGGAATAAAGTGATGTAATACAGTGATCTGGCGTTAGGTGGCAGTATTATACAAGTGGTGAGACTTTTTTGTTTTGTTTTGTTAAACAATCCTTTTTTGCTGCAGTCTCCATCCAATAGCTATGGTTTGAAAAACAATATGCTTATGTTTCTTTCTGCTATTTGATGTCAGTGCAAGGAATCATTAATAAAATGCAAACATGCTTCATATCGTATGCGATGACGGCGCATGGGCAGAGTGAGTTGAATTCAAAATCAACAATCGGGGAGGCTATTACTTATGTAACGCTGCCTGTCACCACTTCGACTTTCCAAAACAGGACTCTGCAGCACTTGTATAACTCACTTGAATGGCTGTTGTTAATTGTGAAAGCGTTTAGAGTCAGGAAAATGATAGCTCATTAGTTGAACTACTTCTGTGCACTGAGCTGAGTCTAATCTGTTTTCATGGAAAGATGCAGCAGGACAGAAAGTGGATTTTTGACGGGAAAATTGTCCGTTTAATACGACGGCCCCCGCAGGAGGCTGGCTTTTACGCAGCTCGTGCGATATTTCTATGAGTCGGTCGTGGTTCAGTCCTTTATTGTCATCTTAATTCAACATTTAGAAGGCTATTGTACACTACAGTGGAGAATTGAAAGCACACTTAGTTTTGTTTTCGTTTGGTTTAGGGATGCACCGATAACACTTTGCTTTTTGCTTTTTACACCATCGCTTACTTACATTTCTTTAATCTGCCTTTTTTTCTTTTTTTAAGTGAGGGGCTGGTTCTTTTTTTGTATTCGCTTTCAAATCCAAGCAACATTCAAAGGAGCCGCTGATTTATTAAAGCGTTTGCAATTTGACCGCGGATCTGCGTGTCGACGTGCAAAACATCATCTTTGAGTTTATATAGATATGATACTGGCAGCGTCGACCAGTTGCCTCCAGGGCTCGGCGACGAGGGTGCGGCTGGTCGGAACCGAGGGTGCGGCTGGTCGGAGCCGAGGGTGCGGCTGGTCGGAGCCGAGCGGTCGACGGCACTCGAGAATGGACATTTTCACTTGTACAGCACTTTTCAACCTTTAGCGCTTTTAGCACTGATTCCTCATTTTGCCTACTGATGGCGCAGCATCAGGAGCAAATGGAGGTGCAATATCTTGCTCAAGGACACTTTGACATGGTCACAATTAGGGCCCGACCGATTAATAAGGCGGCAATTATAATCGGCCGATGATTGCCCTTCAAACATCGGCCAATTGGGCCGAATGGCAAATTATTTTCCCCTTAAAACTTAAGCGGGGGGGAAAAAACGACGTTTCCGACGCTGTGAAAATACCCTGAATGCACCATTTTGCTTGCGTAGCATTAGCAACTAGCAAGTGTGTAGCGTATGTTATTCTGGTTATTCTGTTGTCTTAAAGCGTCCTTTAAGCTGTTTAATGACATCCCAGTTGGAGTTAACTGTAAAATTAAACACCCGAAGATAAGAATGACATCCACTGAATATTTAAATACAAAACATGCTTCGTTTTTAAAACATCGCCAGCCTAGCGCTAATACTAAAAGCGAAGGGAGGATCCCATTCAAATGCTAACAGGAAGTTAGCATCGACTTTGGGAGTGTTTTTCCTTCAAATAACAAATATAACACAGGAATGCTGTGGGAACACAAACCCACAGGTAAGATAACACGACGCAAAGGCACAAATTCTTCCCAATGTGTGCAAAATGAGTTATTTTAAAAGGAACCCCAACTGTAATGACACGTTTGCTCTATATTAATTATTTGGTTGATTCATAAAAATTTGCTAATATTTTAGTTGATTCTATTCTTATTTTACTTTCCTATTCTTTTCTTTTGTCCTTTTATCCCTTCAAGTTATATTTACATGATCATTTGATGCATTCAATCTATTCTTTTAAATCAGTAATCGATCATTTTTTTCCTGCCAGAAATTGGTATCGGTGTCGACCTAAAAAAAAATGCATATCAGTCGGGCCTTAGTCACAATTGCAGGAGATCGAACTCACAAGTGCTGGGTTGGAAGACCACCACTCTACCATTGAGCCAAACCGTGCTTGCCGGACCGCCGGCCACTGCAACTTCGAGGTGGGCGACGTGTTGTCGGGACATTTTTTTCCCCCGAGTCCACATAAGATATCGATATCGGTGCATCCCTAATTTGCACTGCTTCACAGAGCCCATCAGCCTTGCGATCGCGTTTGTTGACATGTTATAAGTATGCGCATGTGAGCCTACAGTCGGTTTGCGGTACTACGTCTGTCTGCCCGTTTTCCCATATTGATTGATCCTTCCTCTTACGGGGCGTAATTCTTGGGCCGTATCATCATCTTGACCGTCTTGAAGGCCTGCCTGTAGTTGGTCGGGTAGTATTCTGTTGACATGTTGTGCCACGTCCCCCAGAAGATCCCGTTCCTGACCCCCTTGTACCTTTTGTGGTAGTACTTGCCGTTGAGGTTGGCCGACATGCAGGCGTCAAACCACCAGCCGGAGCTGTAGTAGGCGCCGCAGTTTCCCGAGGGGTACATGTCGTTGTCGCGGTCCGGGGTGGAAAAGAACTTTTGGTCGTGGTTGAAGTGCTTGTTGAAAGCGATGGCGTTGCCGGCCGTCCCGCTGTAACGACGCATCGGTCTCCGTCATCATGCGCTCGCTGTTATTGCCTTGATGATGTCACGGGAACAGATACGCTACCTGTATCCGCTGATGGACAGCCGGTATCGCAGGTAGTCGTTGGCCACGTAGAACTGCTCGTACTTGGCGTACTCCCGCACACCCTCAAAGTCCTCCAGCTCGATCCGCAGCGTCATGTCTTTGGCCTTCGTCAGCAGATGGATGTGGTCATTGCCCAGCCAGAACTCGCCTCTGTGGCGGGGAGGAAAACGGGAGCGATAGAGAAAGATGAAAGAGAGAGAGAGAGAGAGAGATCGTTGTTCGCAAGAGGACACTGTCAGTCATACTGAATATACTTTACGGCCACGGGGGCCGGCTTGCAAGGGGGGAGGGACGAGGCTGACACGAAAGCAAGGACGAGTCTTTTACCTGAGGTTGCCGAAGCCCTTCTTGTATTCAGCCCAGGTTCGATTGAAGCTGACAGAGCCGTCAAGTCGCTGCTGTATAAGCGTCCAGCCGCCCCCGAACGACTCCATGTCGCAATAGGCCTCAAAGGTCCCATTGCGGGGGTCGGGGGTTATGCGATACGCCCCGTTCTTCCGAGTCTCCAGCACGTTGTAGTCTGAACAGTCCCGAGGGGCTAAGATGACTGCGGGGGGACACAAAGTGCATTCAAGCCATGTTATTAGCCAGGGAACGTGACTGGATGATATTCAGTCTTCTTTCTACTTTGCTCTCACTCTTGTTTTTTTTTTTCGGCCCTGCCAAGAGTTCCGTAATAGAAATGGCCCCTCGAGGCGAAGGCAGGCTGAAGAAAGTCATTCCATTTTTAATCATAATGAAAGTTTTCAGTGCTGAGTGAAATCCTGGGGCACTGGATTCAAACGCAAAACGCTTTGCCAACTTTTCCCTACAATTTTAGAAAAGGTGTCCCCTTGTGAAGCACATATAGCGGCGGGGGGGGGACGTCTGCAATTCTGCATACTAACATCCAGCATCTCAACATGACCGTCCCCGTCTGGAATTCACGCCGAGGAGCACAACTCCAACATGGAAGAATGGGACGAACAAGGGGACAAAGTAGGACTACTGTTAAGACTGCAGTTAAGAAGATAAAAGCCACGAACCTGCACCACAGGACAATATGAGCTTCTTTTTTTCATCATACATATATTGTCTTATTTCAACCTGACCGCTTGCTTCTTGAACACTCCTTGGGCAGAACGGACTTGTCAAAAATGCGGGAAAGACTGGATTCAAGTGACTCTTCCCACGGGCCGACATCTTGCTGACCCTGGAGCAGGCTGCATGTGGACTCTTTCTGGCTTGTAGATTCTGTAGATTGGGGAGGCGGAGCCCAGAGGTTAAGAAGCAGGGGGCATCCGGTGGAGTTTTGCAAAGAGGAGAAAAATATGCGCCCCCCCCTCATGGTACATCCTGGTACCGTGACTCCAAGCAGACCCTTTTCTTGCCTCAGTGAGGAAGAATGTTGCGCAATGTGCCAGTTAAGTTATGCGGGCCGTGAGGATGTTTGTGGCTCTCATACTGGATTTCTTTTTACTTTGAATCATGCCATGCCATGACACAGGTTCTGACCCTGGCCCGAAGAACCGCAATCATCACGCCTGACTGAATGACCCCGTCGCCCGCCTTCAGTTTGACCCGATTGCTGGTGCAGCGTTTGGATTCCTTCGTGGGTTTCCGGCTCACTTGACGACTCACGTGACTGGCTTGAATTATCGGCGAGGCGAAATAAGTGACTGGCAACAAAATGCAACGTGACAGCCGGTCTTGGTGTAAGATCAGCCTCTGTCAGGAATACAGATGTGTTTCCTTGCAGACAATCTTGCAGTCCTGCCTTTCGGATGGAACGCTGTTTTTCTTTTACTGACGTAAACAGCAAGTGCCTTGCTGGAAGAGGTTGTGTGTTCCCTTCACGAGGAAAACTGTACTGTGGAAAGAAGTGACTTCTCACTGCTTGAGTGACTTAATGTTGCCGAGCATGAACATTAATTCCGGCCAGTTCACCTCAAGGCTCTAATTCATCCCCGCAGGAGTGAAAGGGAAGATTTGTGCCAGCGGCCGCGATGTGGACGAGCAAAATAAGTTGGAATGAATACATGGTGAGCTGCTGCGTATGCTGAAATGGCAACTTTGCTCTTTGCCTCGTCCTGCATGACGGATGCTCTCAGATGACTTTTCAAAGAGCTGCGCAAAATGCTTGCTTGCTTGCTAAGTCCTTGCGCACGTGATCCATTTGAAAAGTGTTGGTGCAATTCTCCTCTGAGCTTTACTGCTTCTTCACATTTTTAAATAGCACATTCAAACGTTTCTCACTGCAGTGTGGCAGCTGGCAACGGATTCCGACGTAACGGGAGCCCTGCAGATTCCTCCTCGAAGCACTTTGACTTGTGAAAAATGCAAAAACAACGACATTTCCCTCCGAATGTTTATCTCTGCGAGCAGTTGTTCATTTAACATCTGGCAGGAATTGTGTGAGGAAGGGAAAAGAAGTGCGCATAAGAGGATGGATTGGTGCGGCGCGGAAAACCCCTGAAGGGCCGAAAGATTCCGTCATCAAATTGTCACCAATCTCTCAGGCAACAGTTGCTTGTTTTCGGTTTCATTTGGATTCACTTCAGACAGTCCAGGCAGGACTTGTGTCAGAACCATTAGCCGCTTTTTGAGCTGAAAATGGCCGACTGATGTGCAAAAGACCAGCGTTACTGACCCCCATCAAACACCCGTGTTTAATGTTAGGAAAAGCGCCGACATTGCTCCTTGTGTTGCTGGCACGAGGTAATGAGAATGAGTTGTTTCACGCAGGACTGAGCACACAAGAGCATGCCCTCCAGAATGGGCAAGGCAGGCAGGAAAGAGGGATTTGACGGCGAACGAGGAAAGAGGAAAGCAAATCCAAGAGCATCTGAGAGACAAGAAATTGGATGAATGATGAAGGACACATTGGGGATAAACATTTGGGAACGGCATTGAAGTGGAGTTTTGAAGGAGGAAAAGGCAAGTTGAATGCTGGGATTCTTCACGCCATCCGCCCGACTAATCGTCTTAGAAATAAGCTGACACATTTTCTTGCCACAAAAAAACCCACATTAATATAGCATCGCATTCTCTTTCACTCATGTCAAAAAAGAAGAAGCCACTTTTAAACTGCAATAGTGCTTTCTGTTATTCATAGCATGTTTGTTTTTCTTAACTTTTTTTCCGTCCTTTTTTGGCATGTTTCGGTTCTGTGGGGTTGGGTTTTTGTTGGATTTTGGCTGTTCATGTTCTTATGTTGTCTTGGGTTCCTTGTCTCTCCCCTCGTCTCGTGATGTGTAACCACGTGCGCCTGTGTGTCAACCAATCGGTGCCCTCGGCCGCTTGTGTCCTGCCCAGGTGTGTCTTGTCGACTCAATCAGTGGGGGTGTATTTAATCTGCGTTTGTTCCGTCCGTGTCAATGCCTTGTTGATTCTGGGCGGATGTCGTGTCTCGAAGCCTTCGTCACAGCCAAGCCAAGCCAAGCCAAGCCAAGCCAAGCCAAGCCACTCCACAGCGAGTCAAGTCAAGTCAGGTCCTGTCACGTCACGCTCGTTCCAGTCCAGTCACTGTAAATCCCGGCGTCCGGTCCAGTCACGGCGACCTGTCCAGGTGAGCTACGCTATGTCTCGCCGCACCATGTCAGGCCCAGTCCAGTTACGTCCTGTCAACGCCCGTCGGGTCACGCTTGTGTGCTCTCCCGTGTTTCATTGAAGTTCTTGATTCCTATCTCACTGCCTTCCTTCCCTGCTTTCGGTCCCTCAACCACTCACGCCCGCCATGACATTTGTAAGTATCTGCCCCTGTTGCTCGCTCTTCCCATTTTTGGAGTGGATAAGGAAAGTGGTGGAATGCCAGGGCACTTAAAACTTGCGTAAGAGGTCAAGCTGTACATGTTTCTTCCCTCAAGCGCAATAATGACCACAGCCTGAAACTATTCGCTGATGTACACAGAAGCTCCGTCTCCAAACAAGCTGAAAATGCATTCTGAAAAGGAAATGATGTGGAAAGACACTTTTGCGTTTCAAAGGTGAGCACCAAGACTTTGTGGTTGATTATTATTAGCTACTTAGGCATGACTACTGAAGAAAGTCATTTACCAGGAAATGCAGCCCAGGAGAACCCTACAAACTATTGAACCCATTTTGAAGATGGACGCTTTGAGGATTGGCGCTATCACACTGCAATTGATCAAATGTTGTTGAAGACTTACACTGTGGCGTGTTCTGTGCTGCGCATTGCGTGGTGCAGGTGGAGCTCAGCTTGTTGACCACGCCAGAGATGTTCTCCACTCGTCTGTCCACCATGGACTGCACGTTGTCCATGTTGAGCAGGTTGAGGCCTTCCATGCGACCCTGCAGGGTGGCGATTTGGTTCCTGGCGTTGCGCAGGCTCACTGACATCCTGTTCAGCTTCACCTGCAAGTAAATGCATTTTCACGTTCAAAACCAGGTGACCTATCGAAGTAACTCAGCCTGCGCTTGGTTGACCAGCCAATTGGAATTTTGAGAACAGAGTGACTGCGCGATTGTTGGATGGCTGCCAAAGTCGACAAGCTTACCAGGCGAAGCAAACATTTACTGTCATTCGGATGGCGGCTAGTCTGGATTCCCAACACTGTTTATAGAACGAGAATTGTTCCCTCACGCTGTGGTGGCAGGTGAGAACTACTATGCAACCTACATTACTGTCGGTCCATTTGACTGGGTATATTTCGTAGCGGTGTGCCCAAAAATCGATTCTTATTTAGTATGATTCAGAATCGATTTTAAATGTCCCAAAATCTTTTGTTTAGATTATTCGATACTGTCTTGCCCTTGTTTTTGTGCGCCTTTTACTGGGAGCGCTGTTCATATTGTACCCGATTTAGCCACTTAGGGGCAGTGTGGTTCCGTGCGTTCTGATACACTGTTAAATGTTTGCCACATTAGAGAGTAGAAGGAAAAAGTCACAATCAAGTTTAATTTTCAATAGCCGTTCTTTTGAGTGATAAAAGTGCCGCGAGTAGCGTGCTAATTAGCATTAGCAAGTCAGACTGGAGTAGATCACAACGATTCTATGCACATCTATAAATTGAAGCAGAAATCATTGTCAATCAAATCATTTTGAATCGCAAATTGATTCTGAATCAAATGGCAGACCCCAAAATTCGAATCAAATCGTGAGACAGTCAAAGATTCCCACCCCTGATATTTAGGTCGAATTTATTAAAACATTTTAATGAGAGCATTTGCTGGACTGAATGCTATCCCTAACAATAATTGAACCATGATGTCACCAGAAACATTCAGAATTTTCCCTTACCTGCATCTCCTGCATACTGCTCGGACCAGTTGTGATTTTCCCCAAAAGATGTCCGTGTCCCAATCCAGTGCCTTCGACGGTGGCTCCGGTCGCCATCCCATTGTCTCTCTCTTCTTGGCTCGAGCCGCTTTGCACGTCCTGTCTACTCGGGTCCAGTCCCGCCACACCTCCTGTCTGTCCCTGGTCCGCCTGCCGGTGTGCGTAGACTCCGCTTCCTCGAGTGCCGCCGCACTCCTGGCAGCTGCTCTTCAGCTTGTTCACCACCTCCTTGAGGCTCTGGAGCTCCTTCATTGTCTTCTCCAGTAGCCTGAACTGCTTGGGAAGCTGGATGGTGAGAGGAGGCAGGGTCACCTGGTAGGGGCACTCGTCACCCTCCTCCGGTCCGGTCCCGGAGCCCCCACATTGCCCCGAAGTTCTCAGCTTGATGGCACAGGAGCCTGAAGTGCCGGAGTCTGCTCCCGAAGTGTAGGGTCCTCTTGCGTCCCACTTGTGTGAACTACCAGGGAAGTCCACCGCATGGCAGGTGCTTGGCGCCAAGGCGGCTGTGAGCAGGAGAGCGGCACAAACCACCAGAGTCCTCATTTTTCTTGCGTTACAAAGAAACCCCCAAAAAGTGCTGTGAAAAGGAGAAAAAGGGAGGATCGGCGGAATCGGGTCTGCGTGTGTATGAGTGTGAATGAGCACAACCTGCAGGGATGAGCGAGTGCAGGGGAACTAGTGCTGCCTGCGATGCTGTGTCATTAATATGGGGACGGGCGAGCGAGGGAGGGAGGGAGGGAGGAGAGAGAGGAAGGAGGGTGCCGACTTGGAGAGGATGGGAGGGGCAGCGCTCTTACGTAATGGCCTTCGACATATTGGTGGCATTGTGAAAACTTCAGCGATGCCGCGAGACCTTATGGGTTCAATTTATTTTTAGAGGCGGAAAACGTATGTCCTTTGGTTGCGGCCGTTGCTTGCTGACAGCCTTCCTCACTCTGACGGCAGCCCGTCTCCCCAAGGATGGAAACGACCTAGTGCACAGGAACACCCCACTCGGGGATGCTTTTTTCCCGACTTTAGCCTTTTTGTGAACTGAACACAAGTGAAGGTAGCAATCCGTCTTCACATCCGTCGGCCTCTACCTCCAAGAGCAGACTTTCTTCTTTTTTCTCTTTTTACTATTAACTCATCAATATTAATGAGGCTTCAGTACTAACAAGGTTTTCCAAACCTCTTGGACTCGCTTTGAGATTCTGCAAATTAATTTGGGTGCCCCATTCATTGGAGACTTACAAATGAGTGTTATTGCTCGCTTATATGTCATGTATTAATATTTCATGTTTTGCCAATATCACAAGGGAATGAGGGAAAGCATCAAAACAAATTTGTACTCCTCTTCAGTGGTGTTTTCCACACTATTGGATGCTCTCTATTCATTTGTGCTGCTTAAGGATTCTCTGTGTGCTTGGCGTCGTTTCCAGCAGAGAAAAACACATTCTTGCTTTGCATCAGATGTTAATGAAGCTTCCTTATGGTTTGTCCAAAGCTACAATATGAAACAGCCACTTCATTTGAACCCCTGCTAACTTGCAATTCCAATAGTAATTCAGGTATGATGTCAAAACAGATTTCTAGTTTATATTGGATGGAGGTCATTGTGTGACTATTTTGTATTTATTTATTTACACAAACTTTAAAGCAGTGGTTCTTAATCTGGGTTTGATCAAACCCCAGGGGTTCAGTGAGTCAGTCTGGGCGGAGGTCAAGACGCACACCGGACTCAAATGATTTGTGCCGATGCGCCTCGCTCGGCTGGCGTTGGCTGCAGGTGAGCGCACTCCGTTGCTTGGCCGATCTGTGCTGCAGGCACTAGTGGGCTTTCCGTCCACCCGTTTTCATTGGAATTTTCAAGAAAGGCGAAAATAAAACGGAATGGAAACGCTAGAAATTCCAAAAAGGGCCCAAAATTCGCAAAGACGTTTTTACGCTTCGAGGGGGTGGATTTTGAAGTGTATCGAAAAAAGGAAAACATGCACATTTTGGCTATGGAAACAGGTTTTGCGAAGAAACGCTGGCAAGACCGGAGACACTTTCGCACTTTTTGACCGGATGTGACGTCACACGTACGTTTGTAGTCCCAAGGCAATGTCGGACGATAGAGTAAGGCATGTTTGGGGGGGGCGATGAAACCGAAATCTATTTGGAATTGATTCAAGAAGCAAATATTAATGCTATTTATATTTCACATGGAAAACAGCAAAGAAACGCTGCGGTTTATCAAGAATGAAAAAAGGAAACTCCTACGACGTCAACGCACGGCGCTGTCACTTCCTGTTCTTCTTCTTTAAAATGACTGGTGTATAGCGAGCGCAACCTTCAGCGACGGAGTCGCCTCAATATTCGCAAAAGAACAACAGATGGAAACGGGCATAAGTTGCTTTTTCAGCCAATTTGCTTAAAAATTTCTAAACAATTGGATGGAATACCAGAACACAACACTTTCTGAATTCAAGGTGAAGGGAGCCATATTGGATGAAACGGCGAGTCTCCCTGTTCATTTTGTTCACCACTAAACCCGATACCTATCTCTTGAATTTTGCACAAAAAAAATCCCATTTTATTTTTCAATAAAGAAGAGAAACCACTGCTCTAAAGCAATGTTTATTTTCGTCTTGATTTTTCGCGTCCTGTTATTGCAGGTTCATTAACTTGCCACCGGCATCCATTTCTGGACCGTTGTTGTTGTTTTTGTGATTCATAACATTCGTTGCACACAGACAGAGGTGGGACCGAGGGCGGCTGGAGAAGTCGACGGGAAATATTACAACTGAAGGGCCCTCGCCTTCTCGTCGGGATTCAGTCTGCCTCCGGGCTCCATTCCAAATCAGAAAGTCAATATCGGAACATGACGGGAAAGATAGCGATAGCGAGAGATGATGTTTCCCTCCACAGTGATGAGCAATGTTTTTCTCATTCAGGTTGCACGGCACCGCTGTATTTTCACATACACTGCAACCAGACTGTCCATTAGGTCTACCTGCACGATCTAATGAGATCAAAAGAGAAAATGTTGCCATTACAAAGACAGTCATGGTCGGTTTGGTTTGAAACTCGCACTAACGTTGTTTATTATTGTGTCGCTGTTTGCAGTAATGTACATTTGAACTGCTAAGTCAGGTGTTTTGCATGTTCGTAATAGCCCTCAGTTCGATCCAATGCCTTTTAACATGTTCAAATACATATTTCTGGAATGCTCTCCTTCATGCTGCATTCACCTCGTGGCACGTGCACGTGGAGGTCCAGTCATAAACTGTCATAAACATAATTTAGTGATTGTCTCACTTCAAAGATGGCCGGCCACATGTTCCGCCTGACGCACTCGCCCCATAAAATCTTCCAGTTTTCTTTAACGGCTGCAGATAAGTCTGATCGCCAGAAGGGCCGAGGCCCGCCTCCAAACGCTCCAGGCTGTTTCAGATCAAATGTTCAGCGCGCAGCCAGGATGTTTCACTGCCGCGTCATCTGTGACGGTAAAAATCACGGCAATCTTATTTGGTGAATCATCAGATGCTTCCAAATTGATCCGAGTTGTTTTGGTTCCTGGAGAATGAGCTTCACGATATTACGTTTTCCTGAGCCTGTGATCAATTTCATGACTAAACAAAGAACGTGCTGGCCTGGATGACCCACTTCATATTTCAAGATGGAAGATTGTGGCACCATTTTAAGGGAAGGCAGAGCACGCAGTCGCGCTTAGCTTGTCCCAACCTGACATTGTGTGACTGCTAACAAGCACAAGCCGAGAAACATCAGAATCGGGAATAGGAACGACCGCCCCATTATCTGATGAACCCTTATTGCTCTGGTTTGAGCCTTCGGAGAAACGCGCTTGGGACTTGCAAGCATGCTGCGCACGAGCCAGATATTTTATAATGGAATGAATCGTAAACAACAGAATGACCTCAGTCGTGTTGCTCTCTTTATGCGCGGTGGTTTGCCGTGTTTAGACTACTTGCTGAGCAGTCAAGGTTATCCCCTCATTATCCCCTCATCACGACTGGTCTGGCTCCTAAGATAAGAGCCGAGCACCTGTCCGCCTTTTCCATCATTGTGACATACTAAAGTACAACGCCACGGGGGGACATTTACCCACAACAACTCTTTCAGTGAAGGCACAGATAATCAGGCCGACGGCGCCTGCACAAAAGGGGGGAATCATCAACGTGTTCTTCCTACAGCTGTATATCTTTCATTGCTTTCTGCTCCCCGCCATGAACCGTCACCTTATCGTGGTGGAGAGCTTTGTGTGTCCCAAGGATCCCACAAGCTAAGTCATCAGGGGCTTTATTCCCCTGGCGGGTAACCCATGGGAAACAGGTCCTAGGTAAGGGGCCAGACAAAGTACGGTCTACAGACCCCCTACGATGATGAACATAAACGGATTCGGTTTTCCCTTGTCTGGACGCAGATCACCGAGAAGCCAGGCCTGGAGGTGGGACTCGATGGCAAGCGCCTGTTGGCCAGGCCTGCACCCATGGGGAAGGACAACGTGGGTCCCCCTCCTCATGGGCTCACCACCTGTGGGAAAGGCCAAGGGGATTGGGACAGGTGCTCTGTGAGCTGGGTGGCAGCCAATGGCAAGGACCATGGCGGTCCAACCCCCGGCTACAGAAGCTAGCTCTACGGACTGAGCTGGTTTGTGAGGTAGAGAAGTTCTGGCTATACATAGTTGGGCTCGCCTCCACACACAGCTTGGGCTCTGGTGCCAGTCCTCTCGAGAGGGGTTGGACTCTTTTCTACTTTCGAGTTGTACACAGTGAGAGACACATAGCAGGTGTGGGCGTCCCACGGCTGGCACCAAACAGCAGCTCAGAATATCCACCCTTATTGGAGTCCTTGGAGGGGGCGCTGCTAAACGCTCACGTGGGCAATGGCAGTGAGACCTGCAGGGACGTGATTGGGAGGAACGTTCCCCGTCCCTCCCGATCAGAACCCGAGCGGGGTCAATAATGAACACCATGTTCAAACATAAGGGTGTCCATATGTGCACTTGGGATCAGAACAACTTGTGTCATCGGATTTTTGGCCACATGTTTTGGATGCTCAGGTGAAGAGAGAGACGGACAATGGACAGGCACCTCCATTGTTGAGGTGGCTGATCGTAGCTGTGGCTGTGGTAAGGGGGTTGGTGCCTGTCGTGGCGGAACTCCCCAAACCTGGATGCCATCAAGCTGAAAGGGGTCCTATCAGGCCTTTTTGGCCTGTGGGACTCCAGAGACAGCTGATGTGTCCCGGCTGGCGAAGTGGAACACGGCTTCGGTGGTCGCTGAGGCAAAAACTCGTGCATGGAGGAGTTTGGCGTGAGCATGGAAATTGACTTCCGGGTGGCTTCAAGGAAATTCTGGTCCATCATCCGTCATTTCACGAGGGGGAAGCAGTGCACCATTAACACTGTGTATAGTGGAGATGGATGTTGGATGTTGTGGGGCTATCCTGGTTGACATACATCTGCAACATCGCATTGACATCGGCGCAGTGCCTCGGGATTGGATTAAGAAGGGGGACCGGAGGGTGTGTTCCAGCTATGGAGGGATCGCCCTCCTCAGCGCCCCTAGTAAGGTCTATTTCAGGGGTGCTAAAGGGTCCATTGGGAAGTCAAATCTTGGATTCAGGAGGAGCATTGTGGTTTTCATCCCGGCCACTGAGCAGTGGACCAGCACTACACCCTTGGCACTGGCAGGGTCCTTGATTGTGCATGAGAGTTTACCCAACCAGGCTGCCTGTGTTTTGTGGACTTGAAAAAGGCGTTCAAGCGTGTCCCTCAGGGAGTCGTGTGGGGGGGGGGTGCTTTGGAAGTAAGGGGTGCTCGGTCCCTGTACAACCGGTGTCAGAGTTTGGTCCGCATTGCCGGCAGTAAGTTGGATTCATTTACAGTGAGGGTTGGACTCCGCCAAGATTGCCCTTTGTCATCGGTTCTGTTCGTAACCTTTTACAGATAGAATTTCTAGGCACATCAGAGGCATTGAGGGGGTCCAGACACAGTCTCATCTGTTTTGGGAAAGCCGAAGGAACTAGACGAAGTGGCTGGGGAGAGGGAAGTCTGGGCTTCCCTGCTAAAGATTCTGCCCCCGCGACTCAACCCCGTTAGATAATGGATGCATGGATGCTTCATGCTAGTTTTTTAATCTTGAGAATGGCTCGTCGCTTTCGACTCTTGTTTTTGTTTTGTCAATTTGAGAAGAGCCATCATTTATTTTTACTGCGATGAGGTCAATGCTCTGTGGTTAGATAAAGGTTTGTTGAACTGTTTTAAAGCATTTGTGGTTTATCACACTTGGGCCATTTCAGACCCTTGTTTACACGAAGAATAAATCCGCATTTGTTCGTGTTTTTATGCATCCAATAAATTGGCAATGTGCCTTTGTGTTGCCTTTCAGATGCTGTCACTGGGAAAAATGAGTCAAACCAAAGTGGACAAGTTGAAAGCAATCTACAGGAAACTCAGTGATGAAGTGAGGAGGTATGCTACGTTGTTTTTAGTGGAAACAGAAGTCACATTTTTGGGTTGATACGTGGGAGCCAAATACTGCAAAGCTCAAGTAGAGAAGAAGGTGGAGACGCTGGGCCCGTGTGCCAAAACTAATGTGTCCATTTCAACCCTTGAAGTGAAATAAAGCTGTAAAGGTTTCTTGGTACAAAAATGAGGGCTGATTAAACTGGTATTTTGTTTTTCAAGGAGAATGATTACACCTGCACGACTGGAAAATCGAGGCATTTTTAATAGCTTTGTTCCAAGACAGGCAAAATACCTTGATAAAAAATGCAGCGCAGTTCTCCACAACAAAACTATGAACACTCATTTTTAAATGTGCATCCGTCCTGCTCCTAACAGTGCCCAGGATTCGGAGGCCCGGCTTCTGGAAGAGGCGACGAGGCTCTGCGGCGAGCTGAGGCGGCTGCGAGCCGACGCGGAGGGAAGCCAAGGGCCGAGCTTCTCCGAGGAGCCCGGGAGCGAGGCGGGCGAGCTGCGGCGGCGGCTCCTGCGGGCGTTCGACGAGCTGAAAGCGGCCGACGACAGAGACTACATGACGCGGCACCAGCTCAAGTGGTGAGACGCAAACATGCACATGCATTCACAAGCTCAGCCCAAGCCCAAGTATCAAAATCTCTCAGCGATGGGCAACTTTTCGATGTGAAGGGATTTATTTATGGAGGACCAAAAATGCCAAAATTAAAGATAAATAAATATAAAAGGAATTAAAAACAACAAAAACAACAATATATATATATATATATATATATATATATATATATGTATATATATATATTCCGTAAATAAATAAACAAAAGTAAAAATAAATACAAAAATAAAAAATGAGATTTTTGTCGAGAAACTCAAGTGGTAAGTTGTGGTGACAGTGGACAAAATAGTCGTCCATTGCTGACCCGCTTCATGCGAGACGTCCTTGTTCGCTGACCCGCTTTACTCTACAATTGAATTTAATTATATTTATATATTTATTTTTACTTATTATTTCTGATATATATATATAGTTGTTTTTATTTCCATTTATATTTCTTTAGAATTTAGGCAGTTTTGGTCCTCCATATTTATTAACCATGAGGGGGAAAAGTAAAACGGCAAAGTGTACCTTGTGCAGAACTAAGCTTGATCTCAATAACGATGCTTGCGGAGCCCAACACGAGTTGCCAGTGGAATTTCACGTTTCCTCCCTGTAAAGTGTTTACATGTTCGGCGAGAGCTCTGCGCAGGTTCGCGTCTTGACGTCAGCGCTGGAGTTATTTGTGTTTCCCTGTTTCTCTTTCGCTCGCCTCTCGCACGCCATTTTCCTCAATTCTGCCACAGGCCTCCCGTTTTCCTTCCTCCAAATCCCTCAACGCCGCTATCGGTGTGTCCAAACAGTCAGATGCGCCCAGAGAGATGGAAAAGAACACTCCAGTGCTCCCCCGGAGGTCGGCGGGAGGTCACTGGAACATTAGCAGGCAACGTGACAACATGCACCGGCGCTTCCCAAACATTCAGTCCTCTGACCCCCTTTAAAAATGCAAACTTCCACTCAAGTCTACTTTGTTGCAGATTTTTACATTTCTGTTTTCCCTCTCACCTTACTTTACCTTTGGTGCAGGCTCCAGGAAGAGAAACGCTGTCTGCTGAAGGAGAACAACATTCCGCTGAAACTTGATGTGAGTTCATTGCAATGCCGCTCACGTGACTTGGCTGGAACGTGGATTTCACTTGAGGGAAGACGTGTTTGAGGCTTGCTTTAAGCCTTCATTCGGGCGTCACCATGAGCCGTCCACAATGTACTTTTCGGAATGTTGAATGAGGGAGGATCGATACCCCTTGATTTCAGACTGATACCGGTACGAGTAGCCTACTTAACGCATACAAGTCATACGTTTGATACATGAACAATTTCCTATTCCTCTCATTTTCTCATTTCTATTTGCTGATCGTAAAACAGCCACAAGAAAGAAGGCATCGGCCACCGTCGCGAGTACTGATATTGAAATGAGGCCCAATATCGATACCTGGTATCAGTAATTGCACAGCGCTACTCTTATTTAGATGGGCCAAGTTGGTTAAAAATGTTCATGTTCTCGTTAATTCAATCGCTGTTTTTCTTTTTAACTCAAAACAAAAACAATTATAAATACGTTTTTTAATACGTTGTCTTAACTTGTCATGACTTAAATACTCCCAAAAATGTATTTATACGTTTTTTATGTTGTTGTTGTTTTTATGCTAGAGCATACAGGAGGCTGTGATACCGCTTCTTACATGAAGAGGTTGCTTAAAGCAATGGCAGTTATTACAAAAAACGGCCAGCGGGTGGCAGCAGATTATAAGAGATCAGCCATGGCCATGTTGCAACAAGTTCTTTTTAACGGTGTTTTCAACAGGTTTGTGAATGATGACGAAACGTAGCTATTTCCTAATGCTGATAAACGGAAACCGATACAAATATACTTTTTTTCCTGATGAAAGAAGAGACTCTAATCTTTCTTTTGGTACGTTCCATGTTTTGATAGCAATAGAACACAATATTCTGCGGACCTTGCTAAGTCGGTCCAAATCTAGTAAAACAGCCGGGAGCGAAGGGGGTTGCTTCAGTGAAAATGGCTGCCAGTTTCAGCTTCCGCAAGGGGCCGAGTTGATCATCAAGGCCGATTAATCCCTACTTGAATCAGTGCCAAATGTCAGTCAATCAATCAGCAGCGTTATCCCGATGCGCACCAACATTTGTATGAGGACATTTTTTGTTACATAACATACTGTATGTACGCAGCGCTATCGTGACACAAGCAATGATTTGCTCCATGAAACAAGCCACAAACAGGCCACACTTGCTGTGACAGAATCCTTGAGCTGCTGTTAAATGAAATGAGCGTCAGCGACGGCATCGTCCAGAGCTGATCATGAATCTGCTGTTCGAACCCTCAGGAACTGGAGAGCTCCACGGTGACACTGCGGGACAAATGTGAGAAATTGACAAGAGAAGTGGCCCAGCGACGGATGCAAGTCAGGTATTTGTTTTCTCCTGTGTCTCTTTTCCGTCTTGTTTGTACGGAACATTTTCAAAAGGCGTGCAGCAACCAAACATTGTGGAGGAAAACATCAATGCGTGCGTTTGCCTTGCAGAAGTCTGAAGGAAGACTTGCAAATATACCAAATGCAGACACTCGAGGAAGAGCAAGAGATGGAAGAAGTGAAGAGAATCATAGAAATCAAAGAGGTGCGTGTATGTGTGTAAGAGCGGGCGGGCATCGGCTGCGTCGCACCATCAATAAAATAACAAATCCGCTTTCTCCCTCTCTGGTGTGTTTGTGTGCTGCAAGGCCGAGAAAGCTCAGCTCCTCGCCGCACCTGAGCAGATTTTAAAGGCGATTGGAGAGAAACGCTCCGAGAGGGAGTGAGTGCCTGAGTCACGTTTAACAATCTGTGTCCAATAAGTGCAGGAAATGTTCCAAACGCTGGGGATATAAACTGCAAATGAGCGGCTTAGATTCCTTCGTTTGAGACGGCACAAGAAAACAGCAACGGCTCAATTCAACCGCTTGATACTCTCGGTGCACTCAAATCACAAACGAATCATTCGCTTCTGCTGCATGGAGACCTTCACGTACACGAGACCGCCGACCGCATTCGATTGCATGGCCTTTCAAATTGCGCAATAAAAAAAATAATAATCATCTGAATCATGCAACTTTTATGGAGGACCAAAACTGCCAAAAGGAAAAATTAATACATGACTAAACAATTAAAAGTGAACATTTTATATATATATATCCCTAAATAAATACAAGTAAAAGTAATTGCTAGTCCCCAACCCAAGACACGCTTAGGACCGCCCCCTCATTTAAATAACATTTCGACCTGACAGCGTTTGCAGCATGAAATAAATAAATACATTGTTATTTATTGAGTGATATTTAGTTGTATTTTTATATTTATTTTTGTATTTATTCCCACATTTACTTTTATATTTATTTTTCTAATCTCGTTTTTTATTTTTGTATTGATTTTTACTTTTGTCTATCTATTTAAGGATATATATATATATATATATATATATTGTTGTTTTTTATTTCCATTTATATGTTTTTATTTTTTTTACTTTTTGAATTATATTTTTTATCTTTTATTCATTTCTTTATTTATTGAGTCATTTTGGCAGTTTTGGTCCTGCATAATCCATTTTATTGTTCAAATTGCTGGTTTTAAATCAGGAGCTAAAAGCTCTTTGTTGCCATTTTGTAATTGAAGGTGCCAAGATTTAATGACGGCGCTATTAATTTGAGTCGCAAGTGTCAAGCGTGAACCTCCCGTTTTCCACAAATGTTCCTTTAGAGCTGCAGTCAAGACGTTGGAGGCCGCGGACGCGCAGTTTGCAGCCGTGACGCGGCAAGCCGAGGAGGTGGCGCAGCAAAACAACCTGCTCGGGGCACAAAAGGAGAAGCTGGCCAAGGAGCTGGAGGCTCTCCAGGCACAAATGGAGGCCGGGCAGAGGAAGTGCAGTGAGGTGCAGAAAGAACAGCGGGTCATCGGGGACGAGCAAGATGAGCTGATGGGGCACAGGTAGACTTTACATCAGCGCTTCGGAACCATTTTCATTCTCCACAATTTTTTGCCACGTAATAACTCCCACGCAATTCTTCGGATTTACAGCGCGTGAATTTCAACTCGCTTCCAAAATTCATGTCTTCCGGGGTATATATCGTCTGATTCCACATGACTTCCAGTATTCCGTCCGTCCATTTTCTTAACCGCTGCTGGCTTCGGGCAGTAGGCGGCGTGCACCCCAAACTGGTGGCCGACCAATCGCGTACTGACAGTATTGGCACAATTTAACTTTAAAGATCCAACTTTTCCACATTAATTTTCAATGGGACTGACATTGACATTTTTCCAAGTCCCGCTGGTCGTTATGCTGAGTGTATATACAACATGCATATCATGAAATGCATTATAATTTCACCGAGATGATTACCGCAAACCCGTGTCCCCGTTCGACATTGATTGCTTCCACAATAGTGCGGTGGTGGAAGCACATGACTGGCATGTGCAAGGTTCTGGTATTGATTCTTGCTTGAAGCTCCTTAAGCTCAATCGTCTTGCTCATTATTCATCCGATTGAAACCATTCCAACTTTATTGTTTTCCAAAAATTCACATCTTCCCTGGCGGTATTTTTCGCAGTCGTTTTAGCTTTATTCGACACTATAGAACTAAGCTTTTTTTTTTTTTTTTTTTTATAAAAAAGCTTAACAGAACCACCCTGCAAATTAATTAAAACTAACTAAATAAAAATAAAATTAAAAAACTCATAGATCCCGCCTTACGCCCAATTGACACTGACTGCGGAACGGACGCGGTACGTTTTCCGCGAGGAAGCATTCGAGTCTGCGTGTCAATTGACACCAGCTGCAGTGCGTTGCGTATGCGGTGCGGGAGGGAAGCGGCGCTGCGGAAGGTTTCCGCAAACGTTCTTTTTTTTTTTCCGGACGCCACGTGCGGAACGCTTGCAAATTTTCATGAAGCTGAAGAAATGACACGAGCCGGACAGGAAGTCGAGCGTCGGCATCAAAGTGCTATATTTCAAAATAAAACCGTTTTTGGGGGGAGGGAACCTAGCGAACTCCATAGTATGACATGAGTCGGACATTTAAGACAAAAAACAATTTAAACACAAAACGTACTTAGCCATGGTAGAAGTCACCGAAATATTATCCAAAAGCATATCGATGTGACAACAGGCAAGTGTGGCTAACGTTTACAAATAGGACTCTGTATATGCGGCGGTTATTGCGTGAACTCTCCAGCGTGAACTCCCGTGATCTTGTGGTCTGGCGGGTGCAGATTTCTGGACACGGACAGCTGACGCAACGCACGCGGTGTCAATTGCAGTCGGAAAAGGCGGCGCGGCCGTTGCGCGGTGTCAGTTGCCCGTTAGACTGGTTGCAGTTCTACTCCAACTACAACTCCTTTTCACGAAATTTATCTTTCGATTGACTTGAGAAGATTTCTCCAGAAATTGCACTTAGTCTCGTTTTTAGAGCAACTTAAAACCACCTGCACACGCTAATAACATCCGATCCTTGAATTTGAGTCTTTTTCTCAGTTTCCCATGTTCCTCAACATCCTACACACACAAGAGCCGCGTGAGAAACGGTATTGCATTGGACTTAAAAAAATTACTTGTCGCTGTTTACCAGAGGAGTCCTGGAAATGAAGTTGCAAAGAATCCTGTGTGAGCGAAAGCTGCTTTGTGAGAGTCGCTCGGTGCATCTGAAAGAGAGAAAAAGGTAAAGAAAAGCAAATGTCCGTATGTACTGAAGTGACGTTACATGACACACGTATGTCCATTTGAGCTGTTAATGTACGCTAATAACGGATGCTGCTACGTGTGCTGCGCGCGTCCCCTCAGGCAGATGCGGGCCTTCGAGAGGACGGAGCGCGCGCTGACGGCGGCCACTGAGCAGCGCCAACGCACGCAATCGACCTGCGCTGACTTGCAAGCGCAGGTGATCTGTTGCGTGATGTTTTGGAGGTAGCCACGGGTTTGCGGCTATCGCTGTTATGACTACAGCTGACGCCGCAGGTGTTGGGAACATTTGGACTTGAATTGTCAGTGTTCCTGTTATCGGGAACATTGGCTTCATCCATTACATCGGACCCTGTTTTCTTTCATTCCTGAGCTTCCTGTAATTTCACTCTTGTGAACAGTTTGTCAAGTGAAAGACAAGAGAAGTGGAATCAAGGGAACGGTGTCAGCACATCTCGCACGTACATGAAAGGAAATATCGATGGCACATCAGGGATTTCGCATATTTAGGAAATGTCGCAAACAAAATGTTTCTGCAAATTCATGTTTTTACAGCCAAGCCTTTTTTTATGTTAGGTCGGATGTGTTTTGCTGCCTTTCATAGTTACCAAGTGCATCGACACAACACGACCACCGCGTATAAACATACTTTTTTTAGAGGGTGGGGGCAATATTCAGAGAAAAAAACTAGTTTGCCACTTTATAAAGTTGGCAAATTTGCAAAAAAAAAAATAACTAGTAATTTTGCGACTTTATAAAGTGGCAAATTTGCGACTTTATAAAGTGGCAGATGTGTGAGTAAAAAAACTCTTACGAGAAATACACCCTAGTGTACTACTTGCATTTTTGTGCCAATACTTTTCGGTGGGGCTTTCAAATAAGGAGATAGTCATTTTTTTTAGCAGAGATTAATCATATCATGTCAAACATTTACACTTGGGCACTGCCAGTGACAAAGACGCCTCGCTTTGCGTAAGTCCACACCCTGAGGATCAGTTTAAGTTAATTAATTGATTACAATTTTCTGCTCTCCGTCATTCACTTGCATTGACCTAAAGTATGCTAGCTTCTTTTTTTCTTTAAAGAAAAAAAAATGCTAGCTTCTGATTGGTTGGTGTTAGTCAGCTGATAGGGGATCAGGAAGTGTTGTCGCTCTAGCTGCCGAGTAAAGTTTCCGTCTCCATCCTGCCTTTTCATTTGATAAACATCGTCCCACTAACCACCAACAAATCCTCACATTAGTATTTGTCGTAAGTTTTTTTCTCGCAAATTTGCCATTTTAGAAAGTGGCAAATTTTTCAATACGAGGTTTTTTTCTCGAAATATGACCCCTCTGGAAAAAAAAATATGTACGTGGTCCTAATACATCATTGTACTGCATGACTATCTCTATTTCAACTGTAATATTGATTGCAAGTCATAGCCGGCTATCAATTTCACAAATGACTCCCATTTGCAATTACTTGAGTGGAATACCTACTGAAGGTCTGACAGTGAAGTTTTCACAGTGACTTTGCGACTTCCATTTGCAGTTAGACGCTCTTCTGAAACGAGGGCCCGGTATGGCGCAGAGGATGGCGCTTCAGAAGGAAGTGGATGCTCTCAAAGCGAGCATTGAAAAACAGGTGAGGACGTGGGCGAGCGCGATGTTGTTAGCAAATGCAACGTGTGCTGCCTCATTAGTCTCAGTTGCGGACAAAGGTAGCATTGTTTTGTCATTTTTCTTACACGCCTGCACGCTTCAAAAATAGCAATGCTGTCCAAAAGCAAGTCTTTTGTTTTTTTTACAGCTGAGAACAATGTGAAGTATTTTCCCTCCTCCTCCCTTGCTAGTTATCGAGAGCCGACAAGGCGAGCCAGAAGCAGCTGCAGTCTGGGATCATTCAAGAGCTGCTGAGGGAATCGGACGGCCTGAGAGAAGAACTGCATCACCTCCGATGCTTGACATACATCAAAGCGGAGGAGAGGGGCCAGAAGCAGCGCGAGATGCTCAGAGCTCAGGTCGCCTACCAATCGGACGCACGTAATCGTCTGTAATACAGTCAGAGGTGGCAAAACCAAGTCCAGAAAGTAACAACTCTGCCACAGTTTGGCTTTAGCCCCAGGTGCTAGTTAGCTAGCTCCCTGGCTAGCTTAGCTCCCATGGTGCTCGTTTACCTGCTAGGGAGCTAGCTAGCACCTGCGGCTAAAGCCAAACTGTGGGAGGGGTTTTTACTTTCTGGACCTGGATTTGTCACCTCTGAATACAGTCCATGTGGTTAAAGCAGACACTAAGATTTCATGGGCTGAAATGTTCTTACATTCAAGAAACCTTCATCCTCTCTTGTGTCTCGAGCTGAAACGATGAATTGAATAACTTGAGCAATTGGATTAGAAAGAAAGACAAATTGAAGCAAAATCTCTGCCTTGAAGTTTTGTCGAGGTCATTTTTCCACACAGACGAATGTTACTGACTCACGCATCGTGCTGGCTGGCTAACGATTAGCCAGTTAACCGCCAGCCAGCACACAACAGCCAATTCTT
Organism: Leptonotus elevatus; assembly: GCF_054856555.1. Classification (NCBI taxonomy): domain Eukaryota; kingdom Metazoa; phylum Chordata; class Actinopteri; order Syngnathiformes; family Syngnathidae; genus Leptonotus; species Leptonotus elevatus. Next base: position 109,548 of record NC_141255.1, read on the forward strand.
TACTCTCATTCTCTGACTCCCATATCACTCACCAGTCCAGGCCCCATCCGTACAGCCGCAGGCAATCAAGGTCGCAGCTATTATAGTGTGGGCCGAGCGGCTGCTGAGTGTGCAACTAGAACACCTGCACCTTACCGTTGCCCAATTTGTTGTTAACTCATTCAAACCCAAAAATGTGTAAATACGTTTTGTAATACTTTGTCCTTGACTCCCAAAAATGTATGTATAGGTTTTTTTACGTTTTTTTTTTTAATGCAAAAGCATACAGAAGGTTTGATGCAGCTTTCTGACATGAAGAGGTGGCTTAAGCAATGATAGTTATTACAAAAAACGTCCAGCAGCTGTCGGCAGAGTATAAGAGATCAACCAGGGCCATGTTGCAACAAACTCTTTTTGACAGTGTTTTTGGCAGGAATGTGAACAATGATGAAACTTAGCTATATTTTAATGCTAATTGCTGCTAAATGGAAACAGATACAAATGTACTTTTTTCCTGATTTCCTGAAGAAGAGACGCTAATCTTTTTTTTGTTAGGTTCCATGTTTTTATCGCAACAGAACACAATATTCTGTGGGCCTTGCAAAATCAGTGCAAATCCAGTCAAACAGCCGGGAGCGAAGGGGGTTGCTTCGGTGAAAATGTCTGGGAATGGATGAGTTAAATAAGGCAAAAATCTTCTTTTTTCCCCTGATGAGTAGAATAATGGGTTTTCAAAATATTCCGCCGTACTCCACCTGTGTAAAATGCCCCACCTGTGTGATCGAATCCATCCGCAGCAAATGGAGCAGCGCATCCAACGGGAACTGCAAGAGAAGGAGCTCGTCATGATGCACCACAGCAAGCTGAATGCCGCGCTGCAGCGCAGGTGGCGCTCTTTTTTGTCTTTGTCATCCCTCTTTGCAGACTTGCTGTCATTTATTGCAATTCGTTGAACGCTCGCGGGGCTGAGGACGTGATCTACATGCGGCGCACTCGTGTGACCGGTTCACCTCAGCAACAAAAGCGCCGCTCACCCGGCACCAGCAGGAAGCCGTTTTAAACGACATCTGTTATCCGCACGCTCTTGATTTCAAGGCCGACTGAGCCGCTAATTGATTGTTTCCTTCTTGGCCAGAGCGCTGCAGTATGACCAACTTTACGACGGGATCGCGGAGGAGAAAAATAAGTCTGTCAAGCTGAAGCAGATCGCCTCACAGACCGTCACGGAGTTGATGGAGCAGGCCAAGGTGCTGGAAAATGGGCTGGAGATCCAAAAGAGGATTGTCGCCAGAAAGGACAGGTTGAGAACGGAGCGGACGGTATTTCGATGGATGGATCGATCTGATGTTTGATGAGAAAAGGATGCCGCATTTTTCCACAGATTACTGAGCAAAGCTCAAAAGAAAGTCTCCAATAGCTGCAAAGTGAAGGATCAACTCCTCCAGAACATCAACAAGGTCTCCTGCTTATATTTGATTCCTTTGTGTGTTTCTTACAGTTGAATAATACAAGTTGGTTTGCTTAACATCCTGCAGGTGGCCGGCCAAAGACGTCAGCTCGGTCAGGAGCGCGAGGACAACCAAGCGGAGTTACGGCGACTCGGGCAAGTGATCAGCCGGCAGGAGCAAGCGCTCATCGACGTGAACAAGAACCAGGAAGCGGCCGAACAGCGGCGCAATTTTCTGTGCGTTCGGCTTTCCAAGCCTCCAACACATTTGCCATTCAGTGAGCGTGCAAATCCAGGTCCAGAAAATAAAAACCCTGACACCGCTTGGCTTTAGCCCTAGACGCTAGCTAGCTAGCTGGCTAGCTGGCTAGCTCCCTAACGAGCTCCCATGGTGCTGGTTTACCTGCTCGGGAGCTAGCTAGCTAACTAGCATCAATGGCTGAAGTCAAACTGTGGCAGGTCTTACTTTCCGGACCTGGGTTTGCCACCTCCGCGTACCACATATCTTGTCGCCGTGTTGACCCGCAGCGGCCTTCAGCTGCTGGAGCACGAGGAGGTGTTGTTCGACTACCAGGAGAAGGTCAACTCGCAGGGGGCGGCCATCGCCGAGGGCAACGCAGCGCTGGGAAACCTGGAGACGGAAATGACAGACCTGACGGTGGCCATCGGCGAGGCGAGGAGGCGGGTCTGCTTGAAAAAGCAGGAGCTGCTGACACAGAAGAAGATGGAGGAGGAGCTGGTCACGCTGCAGGTGGAGGTAGTCATCGTCGCGGGTACGCACATATTGCTGATGCCTTCGATTAGGCGGGACGGCGTGCAGTCAATCTGTCGCCATGCAACGAGTCAACCTCGCCTTAACGCAGACATGACACGGAGTCCGTCGGACGTACGCGCAGTCGGCCTGTCGCTTCAAGCCGAACTCTCTTCATCGGCCGATCGCAGGCACGGCCGTGACTTGTTATGGCGGCGGGATTGCATTGCTCAACTTCATGTTTATGTTTGTCAATCGGGAGGTGCATGTAAGGGTTGCCCGTTCACGCCGGGTTGCAATTGCAGCAAACAATGTGAGAGTCGGAAGCCAACATGGAAAAACTTTGAATGAGACTTACGGCGGCGGACGAGAACACGCCGCCGTTAATGTCTTGTTTGAACGATGACATTTGTCTCTTGGTTGAAAAAACTTCATTCTGGCATTAATTATGTCACTCTCTAAAATGTCCAGCGTTGAGGAGTCGACCTCTGAACTGGTTGTTTGGGATTTGTTGACCGCCACAGCAATCTTCAGATGAACTCAACAATTGAATTTGTTTTGAAACGCAGACGTATAAACGGAGAAATGACCGAACGGAAAGCGTTACATTGAGAGCAACTATCCGAGGGCTTCGATCATTCAATAGCAAATTAGCAAGCAAATAATGCAAATGCACGTTTACAGGTCGTTTTGTATCAAAACTGGCTGCATTACTCGTGTTGGCCAATTACGGACGGCCTCGAACTCCACCAGTTAGCGAACAAACCACAGCAAGTGCAAACGTCAGCCAAAAATCAACATACAGAAGACATAAACATCCATATTTGCTTACGAAGCAGTATGACTTCTATTTATTTACACACTAAACAACTTGAAGAATTCTTAACGTCCCGCTTTTGTGCTTGAAACTCAACCTTGCATCAAGACGAGCTTCCAAACAGGATAGATGACAAAGTGATGGAAAAATGTGGGCAATGCTGAGAGTGACAGTTACAGCGGACATAAAAAAGCCCCCGCAGACCTTTTCCAAGCGCAAGCAGGTTTTTGTGATGTAAAAAAATGAGACCAAGATCAATCATTTTGAAACTGTAACACTTTGGAGAGGGGAAGTCGAAATATGCAAATTCAAGTGTGTGCTTTCACAAGTGCACTTTTATAACTGTGATGGAAACGTTTTTAAATGAATTATCGTGCTCTTCTATTTTTTATATGACAAAAAGCTGGAATTTGAAGAGGGTGTGTGGACATTTTCTTCCCCCCGCCAGCGGCTGCATTCATTAGGTGTTAAAATCCTGCTGACACCTTCGACTTGCAGATGCATGAAAAAGCATCATCAGATTTCACATCATCCCAGTCTTGTTTTCGTGCATTTGATTCCATTCTTCAGCCTTTTCTGTTACTGTCCTCGAGTGCCACAAACTTTGAATGGAAACGTGAAATGTGTAGAGACGCTTCTGGTCTCCAGAGGACAACAGTTGTCTTGTAATGCCGTCAGTACAACGAGTCAAGACTGCTGGACGGATGTCGTGACTCTTGCTTGCCCTCTCCGACTTCCCGTATGTTTCCCTGATGTGGGCTCATCTGGCTATGTGTGCCCCAAATTCTCCCCCTCCCTCCAGTGTAAAATGGATCATCTTCCAACTGCTCATCTTGCTGCACGGGGGAGCCAAATGTGATCTATTGGAGGAGGCTCGCCAGTTCCATTCATTCTCTATGCGAATTTAATCCCCATGCAGGTTGTTTAGTCATCCATTTCTCATCTATTTGTATTCCTCTGTGACCGCTTTATCTGCTCGTTGCAACCTGGATACTCGACTCGCCTCGCCTCGCCTCCCCTCCCCTCCCCTCCCCTCCCCTCCCCTCCCCTGCCCTCCCCTCCCCTGCCCTCCCCTCCCCTCCCCTGCCCTCCCCTCCCCTGCCCGCCCCCCCCCCCTCCCCCCACTTTTGATGGCAAATTCAGACAAAGATGGATTAGGCCATCTGCGAGACCATTGTACTTCAATACACGGTCATTTGCTTGGAATTTGAACCGTAGCAAAACGAACACAGACGTGTGCTGGATTTGCTGTGTTTATGAGCTGCTGGCATCTCTGCGGATTTTGCAAAGCGCCATCACTCCTTTGCAACAGTTCAAAACTGTCCTGCAAGCGGTGACGTGCTTCATGTCACGGGCTTTTGGACAGAGCTCCCACTTTATGGCTTCATTCTTGCAGGGAGTGGCGGATGACATGCTAGCACTCCCTGTGGTGGTGAGTCATATGGTGTCCGTCCCTACATTTCCATCCAACCTGTTTGGAAAAGGAGCGTGGGGAAATCCACAGTCGAGACACGCGGAAGGGGGACGATACTGCAAATGGCAACAAAACAGCCGTTGCTCTAAACCAATTGACCGGCGAGATCGCAAGTGTTGTTCAGAGCACTTTGCCGTATCACTTCCTGTTCATTTTATCCTCCATTTTTTTTTTTTGTCTCAGTTTTAGTCCATTTCCAATCACACTTGTTAGTTGTTGTTGTTTTTTTTTTATCACAACCAACCTCATCACATTTTTATTTAGTCCGTTTTTAGTCGAAATCTAAATCTAGCATTTTAGTCCACGTAAAGGTCATTTTTATTCGTCTAGTTTTAGCCAGTACAATCATTTAACCCCAGTATTTTATTTTTTTGGGTCGGCACACAAGTGGCTACTATGGCTCCATGCTATAAGCATGTAAATTAGCCAACATTGGTTAGCGGTCGGATTAACATTATTGTTGCTAACAGGTCACTTCCTGTTGATATTAGGCCACCTCCGGGTCACTTCCTGTTCAGCTATAGCCGTTGGATTAATGTTATTTTGTTTTTTCATTCAATAAAAAACAAAAACATAACTGTGACCCGGAGGTGACCTAATATCAACAGGAAGTGACACGATTTCAAATGGAAGTGACCCTGAAGTGGCCTAATATCAACAGGAAGTGACCCGATTTCAACAGGAAGTGACCCGGAAGTCGTTTAAAATCAACAGGATGTCACAATGGCGAATTAGCAGAGACAAGATTTTACCAAATCATATAATTTTTGTCGATGAACTAAAATGTCCAATACTATTTTGTCCGTTTTTATCAAGTGAAGTACATTTTCGTCTCGTCTTCATCAGTCATCAAAAATGCATACTGATTGAGTCGCAGTTATAGTTTATTAGTTCATGCGCGATTTAGTCGAGTCTAATTGAGTTTTAGTCCGGAGAAAAATGTGTGTTGACCAAATTGTTGTTTAGTTTTGGTTGATGAAATGAGCACGACTCACCACAGTTCGAAGGAACGTGACACATTTCATTCGATAATGATAAATCCACTACATATGCATTCAATCCCACAAATATCCCACATTTTATTACAAGCATAGCTTTATTTTTCTACCTCCTACGATATAAAGACTTTTAATTTCATGCATGGCCTGGACCTCGTTATCATTCTTTGAATGTGTTCTGAGACTTGCTGCAGCCTGAGGTCCCGTGCTTTTCGCTCTCTTCCTTTCTATTCCTGACAACCAGCAAAAGAGGCTTGGGGGGGGGGGGGCTTAATCATCATCAAGTCATTTGCTGGAGATAATCAGGCTTTAGTGCTGAAACTCCTCCCACTTATTATATATTTTTAATCCAATTTGTCTTATCTGACATTGTTTTAAAAAGCAACGCCGTGTGTTCACTTCAAAGCATGGCTGGTAATTAAGAGCATAGCCTGTCGGTTGTTGCCATGGTAACCCTCCATCACTTACTTTACTTACTGTAGAGTAAGTAAGGAGCCCAGTGTTATTGTTAAAATGATTCTTATTGTATTTGTGCTGGATTTACATGCAAAAGTACAACAGTGGCCGAAAAGTATATCTATTTGCTAACTTTAGTGAGAGGAGACAAATACGCAATATAATATAATAATTAGGGGTGTAAGGCCATTCAAGTTTTTCCTTTATCGTGATTTATCGCAAATGACTTGAATAGTTAACGCACGATTGATCGCACATTTTTATCAAATCTGTTCTACATATTGTTATACATCTTGTTAACATAAAAGTGGAAAAAATGTTTAAACCAATAGAAATATGTCGTTGATACAGTAATTTCATAATAATTCATAAAATTGAGTTAAAATTAAAAAATATGTACTGTTCTGTAAAAAAATGTGACATTGATTTGTGTTGAGGTTATTTTTCTGCCACCAGATGGCATCATTGCATTTGTAAGACATTGGTGACAGCTCAGTGCATTTTTCTTCATATTAAGAGCGGTCTAATCGTTAGCATGAAGTATCTCGTGAAATGACCCCAGTCTCCACAAATATATGCATTATTATTAATTGCTCAGTTTTGGACCTTCGCTTTGCGACTGGAATTCTCCCAGTACAGGCTTTTGCGGTGGCGGTGTTCTAAAAAAATGGTGGCATTGAAGATACTTAAAATTAACTCCAAATGAAAAGGCACGATTTTTGACACTCCTAATAATAATTTCATACTGTTACGTTGTCTACATTCTCCCTGTACATTGATCTAAATTACAAAAATTGAGAAGAAAGAGAAAGTATTTCGAATGGATGAGCAAATGTGTGGTTTGCAAGCGAGCCTCGCTTTCTTGGCCCGTTTTTTCGAGGGCTGTGATCGAGAATCCATTTCCTTCCACACTTGTGAGGAGACACGTGGCTCAAATCAAATGTTGTGCATGGCCGGCCCCCTTTCTTCGGATTATGATTTGTGTAAAGGTTACACATGCTGTTGACAGGTGCTGCAGATGATAGCACACAGCGAGGAGGACCCCCCCCCCCCCTCATTTTGTTCTTGTTCTTGCATTATTCTGCAAACTGGAGAGAAGACCTCAATTTGTGTTTTTCTCACTTCATCTTTCATTCTTTCTCTTTTGATTTCACATCCTTTATCTGCCGTCTTCTTCACTTTATCTCCTCGTCTCGCTGTCAGCGGATCTGCGTCTCGCTCCCGTCTCTGCTGGAGCCCGCAAGCGGCGTGTTTTGCTTTCCACGTGACGTGCATGTGACACCGTGCAGGCGGAGGCAGGCGGAGGTTAGGCGGAGGCAGGCGGAGGCCGGCGGAAGAAGGCGGAGGCAGGCGGAGGTTAGGCGGAGGTTAGGCGGAGGCAGGCGGAGGAAGGCGGAGGCAGCTGCATTTCAAGGGCCGACACGTCGCTTTGAATCACGCCAGCCTCCCATTCACACTCGAGAGGCTTCATTAATCTCGTGAAGTCAGAGGAAATGGGAATCATCCTTTGTTCCACGCTGGCTTCCCCCCCCCCCCCCCACTTCCTCTTTGTATCTGCTACGCACACCTTCGCACGCATTGCGAGCGATACAGGTGTGCAAACACGCATAATCCGCGTGGTTGAGCTGCTGTTTCCTAAGACGGGTCACGGCAGGTCACGACCGCCTGTGTCTCGCTTTTTTTTCACACCCTGTTTTTCTCCTCCATCTTATCCCCGCTTCTGTCTTCCCACTTATTTCCTCAAGGTTTCTACATGATCCCCTTCGGCATCTATCGATATATTTTCTCATGCTGCGTTTTTCTGTTTTTGTGGCCATTAATTTTTTTCCATCCCTGCTTCATGTTTTCATATGTAGAGTCAAAATGAGTGCGTTCATTTTGAGTTAATTCAAAGTTCCTTTAACGCCACAATTTAAAAAATATATATATATATTTTATTGTACATTTAGAACAGATATATAATTTGCGATCAATCGTGAGTTAACTATTGAAGTCATGCGATTAATTACGATTAAAAAAAATTCAATCGTCTGACACCTCCAGTAAAGACACAATTCCAAATTATATTTAAAGCCTAAAGTGAGTATTCATTTCTAAAGAATAGCTCATAGAAGTAGACAAAGTGCAATTTTTGGAGGAATTGCGTAGGAATGCTGCAAATGCTGAACTGCGCCACGAAGCACGATGATCAGTTGCATGTATGGAAGTAAGCGTGCAAAGTGGGACTTCCAAAAAGTTCATTGGAAAGGAATGTGGAAACGTTGATGTTGAAGGTTCAATTGTGGCAATATTGTCAGTGATGTGGAATCAGACGATATCTACTATTTTTGAAGCAAGTGGTGAGGGTTAAGGGGTTAACCAGCGTACATCGGAAGTATTATGTGGGAGAATTAAAAAGTGCCTGATATAATATTGATAATAATAATAATAAAGGTTAGAAACAACATGTGCTTTTCAGCATTTCCACACCAGCTTTCTTGTTGTCATTTTGCCAAAATGAATTGCTCTCAATTTGTTTGCTTGCTCAACATTCATTCATGCGTTTGCGTCCACGCGCATCTTAATTATTCAGATGTTGGCGGTCCGAGACAAGACGCTGGATCATCTCGCAGGAACGGCGGATTACAAAGAGCTCAAAGGCAGCGATCCTTCGTCCCCCGAACTTCTGAAGAAGATCGAGAAGGTACCCGCCACTTCCACGCGTTTGCTCGGGCCGACGTTGTCGCGTGAAGCCGCTGCGCGTCTCGCGTTGCAGTTGGAGGCGAGCCTTGCCGAGAGGCAGCGGCAGCTTTTGGAGAAAGAGCTCCTGGTGGAGCAGGTGACGCGTCTCTCCGACAACCTCCAACGGCGGAATGACGACTGCAAACGAGACAAACTGTCGTTGGCCAAGCAGGTAAAACGGGAAGATGGCGCGCACGCACGCACGCACGCACGCACGCGCGCACGCACGCACGCGCGCACGTCTCACCTTCCTGCGTATGCGTGCGGTCCAGTTGCACCAGCTGCGAGGCCACATCGTCGACACCAGCCGGCGCTTGATGGCCGCGTCTGCAGAACTGTCGATGAAGCAGGCGGCCATCTTGTGTCTCCAGCAGCAAGTCAACGAAAAAGAGCTTCAGGTCAGCTTCAGCGGAACCGCGACCCTGCCGTGTCCGGATTCGTAGGCCGGGCCCAAAGTGGGCCTCTGGCATGCACTTGCGCACGCGGCCATGTTTGAGGCTGCCAAAGTAATGAAGGACAAGTACTTAGTTGTTGTACTTAAGTAGGTTTTCTGCTTTTTATTGCCTCTATTTGAAAAGATGTGCGTCCTTTTCTGCTCCTTGTCGGGTCTGATTACGTTTGTCACCTTTTCGACCTCCTGCCCGACGACTGACTGCGCTGTAGGAATGGATATGGAATCAGATGTGTGCCAAAAAGGATGGAGCAAAATGGAGGTGGCAAATCCAAAACCCCCACCACAGTTTGTCTCGAGCCCCAGGTGCTAGCTAGCTAGCTAGCTCCCTAGCTAGCTCCCTGGTGCTTGTTTACCTTTTAGGGAGCTAGCTAGCATCAAGGGACGTGGATTTGCCACCTCTGTTGAAGTGTAAACAAAACAAATTGTTTGCTTCAAACAAGCATTTTTGAAGTGCAACTGCAAACAAAAGTTTTGAGAGAAATGTTTGCTCTCCATGACATCATTTACGCTCATCGGTTCCCCGTTTTAAGGTCCCTCGTTCCCCGTTTTAAGTTCCCTGGTTTTGCGTTGAAGCTCACAGGGCGTCCGCTCTCGTCACGTTGTGGCTTCAAATGGCGTCACGTTGACGTCCCGTTTGCTTTACACGTGATTTTGGAAGAGGATGACGTCCCAGTTGTGAAACGTCAACACAGTGTGGAGCGGCTTCAACGCCGCTTGACATGCAGAGACGTCAGAACGGGCGGAAAGAACGCAGTATTCGTAAAACGATTGTACGATCATACGATGCGGTTAAGGGAGCTGCTGTCGCGTCGCTAACGTTCACCGCAGTAAACTCGTTTTAAGACTTTTGGGCTATTTGTTTGTGTCCAGAACGGATTTCTTTTGACCTGGGACGGCCATTTTCTTTTCATAGCTGAGGCAGTGTAAAATTACGAACAATAACTTTTTCTCGTCCTCATCAATGTCTTCAAAAAACCCGACCTTTATACTTGATCTTAAATACATGAAACGGCTCACCCTTTCATCAGATGTTAGTTCAGTTAGTTTGTATTTATTTACGGTTAGTCTTCTCAGTGCAAGGGTTATTTATACATAAGTTAATAACGGAGAAAGTATTTTGTTCTTAAAACGGGTATTGTATGTAATTGATGGTAAAAAAAATGTTACCTTTTTCTTTTCAGAGTTGTGTGCTTTTTACTGAAGTACCAGAGTTGAATCCCGACTTTGTATTTTTAACGTCTTTTGATTTTTTGAGCGTGTGACGGACCGCGAGTGCCTTCGCCAGCCGGCGCCGAGCGACGCTAACGCAAAGCCGATTGACGACATGTTGTTTTATTGTCGCGCGTCTCCAGATGGAAAGATGCCAGAGGCGCTTGCAGCAAGGCCTGCCGCCTTGCCCCGAGGTCGAGGAAGAATGGAGGAGGATGCTGCGGGACAAGAAGAGGAGGCAGAGAGACAAAGAGGACCAAGAAGAGGTAAAGAAAGACACTTTCAAAGATCGTTGGTCAAGACTTGATGAATGCGCCGGAGGGGGCGGAGGAAGAAAGAAAGCACAGGAATCGATGCAAGTCAAAAGGCAGGGAAGTGTTGCGTGTGTGCGTGCGTGTGTGCGTGCGTGTGTGCGTGCGTGCGTGCGCGCGTGCGCGCGTGTGTGATGAGAGATTTAACACACACACACACACACGCGCGCGCATGCCAGACAAGGCCAAGATTGGTTTTGCAAACATGCACACAGAAGAAGAGGCGGCAACTGACACGCGAGCATCATCGCTCGCGTCTGAAAGCAAAACAGCCGCTCGCGTCTCAGCGCTACTTTTTTCTCCTCCACTTTATTCGCATTTGCGCATTTTCAGCCGAAAAGACACCACATGCAAATGAGGGAGGGGCCCGTCGTGGGATTGAAAGCTCGTCAATGAGCCACTTGTAAACATCGACGCTCTTCCCGCTGAACTTTCCCGTCGACCCGTTGGCCGTCCGTCCGTCCGTCCGTCCGTCGGTCCGTCCGTCCGTCCGTCCGTCCGTCCGTCCGTCCTCCTGGCCTGGTATTTCTTGTTCTTCAATAATCCCTTCATACGCTTTGAAGCCGTCCGGCATTTCAGCTCACCCGCTTCCATGCGGCTCAGCTGTGAGGTCGTTGGGGTATGCTTGATTTTGACTCCCCGAGCAGAACTTTGACCCACTTCCGTTACGCGGCGCTGCACGCATGGAATGCTCAACATCAGACCTTTGCTGTCGTTTCCTGCAAAGCGAATTCAGAGATTCATTTTCAGTTACTTCGTTAGAACTGCAACGTTTCACCGTCGTTGATGTCGGCAATATGAACGGACGACACTTTCGACAAGACGCTGCCGGGAACAACTTCCAAATGGAAGGTCCGAGGCGTCGCGCTCCACTTATGACTTGGCAAGGAAAGGTTGATTTTGAAGTTCCCTCCGCATTTTCTGCCGTGTTACCCGCAATGTGAGCTGTTTCTTTGCTGTCAATTTGAGAGGTTGGCGGGAGAAATGACTGATCGGAAGACAGGCGGGAGATTGAGTTGGTTGAGACGGACTTCGATACGAAAGTCCGCGGTTACGCCACGTTGTTGACGTGGTTACGGCCGACGGTAATTGCGGCAAACTCTCATTGACGTTTTATGATTTTTTTCATAGCAAGCGTTGATTTTGCGGGACACGCCTCCAGTTTTCGGGACGCTCGAATTGAGCTTCGATCGTTGTGGGCTTACGTCACCTCCGTTAAAAGCTTGCTATGTTTTGACTCGTGGGGACACAAAATAATATATTACGGTAAAGAAAATGTTTGGGTTGACAAATCGGGCACATTTTCACTTCTGGGATTTTAAAAATAGTCAGCGGCTCTCCCAATCACAAGCATGAAGAAAGTGTTTTGGGAAATCTGAGTTTCCAAAAGGTTTTCATGAGGACACAAGGTCAAAAAGCAGAGCGCGTTTTTGGGGAATATTCAATGTTTGTGTGGTCACGACCTTCGCTACGAAGCGACCGTACTCTGTTTGCAAATCCGTAAAACGCGAGCGAGTCCCTCCGCCAACGAACAAACTCTGCAGACGCATTTGCAGAAAGCGCCTCCAAGTTCTTGCGGTGAAAAGCGCATCCGCGTCATTGGCCGGCCAAACGGCTTTAATGAGCCAGAAGATCCCAAGAACGGCGCCTTCATCGCGGCGCCGCCGCGGCGTTTGTTCTCTCTCAGCTTAAAACGTCGTCTGCGCTTTCGAGAGAATAACAGAAGAATTGTTGCCGTGGCGATCGCATTTTGTCATTCCGAGCACTTGCATTTGTTTTGACGTCTCAGCGCTATTGAATTTATTATTCCATTTTGGTGATTATACTTGGGCAAAATTGAATTCCGGCTCGGCACTCCCAAGGTCATGCATCAATATTAAAACGATGCCTCGCGCGCGCGTGTGTGTGCGTGCGCGTGTGTGTGTGCGTGTGTGTGCGCGCGCGCAGCTGGCAGACGGCGAGGAGTGGAAGCGCTTGCCGAACGGACGGCACACCACGGCGGAGAGCCGACCCGACGCCTACATCCCCCGCGCGGACCCCCTCCCTCTGCCCAGACCGTACGGCGCGCTGGCCCCCTTCAGGCCGTCCCAAGCAGGTGCCAACATGAGACACATACGCAAACCCGCAGATCTCAAAGCCTTCCAACTCTAGAAGAAATACGACATCGACGTCGACGTTCCTCCTCTCGTGACTTCACGGCTGCATCTGCTTGTAATCGTGTCGCCAGTTTTTTTTTCCTTTCTGTATTGACAGGCAATCGTTTGTTTACCGCGCTTTTGTAACCAAACTTGAATGTGACGGAGTTTGAGATTGGGAATATTTGAGCATTTTTCTCGTCTGATGTTTCTGCCTATGAATCCATTGCAGAGGGTTTAAGACGTGAGATTAAAGCCTGAAAGGAGAAATGTAAATACAGAGAGGATGATCGCACAGTGGAAGAGGGGAGACAAAGATGGGGGGGGGGGGGGGGGACAAATTGAAGGTGCGGGTGCCAAAACTGAAATATTCACTTGATTCCCAGATGGATTGATTTTTTAAGCCACGTCACCAAAATGGCGTCGCTGCTGCACGTTCAGACTTCATGTCTGTTCTTAAAACTGTTGCCAGGCGTGGAGTCGCTCTGTTTTATTATTGAAATGTATTTGGATCAGCAGATGACGTCTGGTTAGGAGTTAAAAGTCAAACGTTAACCATCTGTTGCCCAAAACTTACATATCAAGGATTTCTGGAAGAGAAGTTTCAACTCAACTTAACTCAACTTAACTAAAGAGAAGTTTCTGGAATAAAATGGATGGCTTAACATTTCTGGATGTATTCAAAGTTAAAGGCAAGCTAAATTCTTTCAAATGAGTATTGATGCCAGTTTATAAAACTAAATAGCTCACATAGATAGCAAATGTAAAAGAGCTTTGACACGACATTAGCATAATGTTCGTCGTCGGCCGAATTGTAATTTAACCAACCAGTGCTCGATTTGTTACAACTTGACACTATTAAATCACCGGAGAGCATAAAACAGCAGAATAGTTGGTTTAGTGAACAAAGCAAAGCATTTTCAGTAAAAGCTACAAAGGTGAGTTAGCATGCTTAGCCGAGGAGAGCGCTAAGATTGACGAGAACTCCCACCATTTGTATCTCACTCAATTGATCTCAACATGGATGAATATAAAGTTTTTACGTTCTGCTCAAGATTTGTTTAAATGTTGCATTCATAGTTTGAGTATGCATCAATTCCATTTCTAAGAATAAGAACAAACTTGCGCCGATAGCTAACATATTAGCGTCTCATAAGTAGCAGAGCACCAAAAGAAAGGACAAGGTCAATCAGGTCAATTGAGTGCGCTATCGTGTTGAGGTGTAGCGGCGTGTGTGACCCTCCATTGCCGCCAGCCGCTGAGCGCTGCCACATTCATTTAGTGCCAGACAAACTTTTAGCTTCACGACGCCGTTACATAACGCTGAGCAACGGAAGCGCTTCAAGAGCGCTTCAAGAGCGCAAATCGCCTTTTTTTTGCCAGCGGTTTGCTAAAGTTGGCTCAACGAGTTTGTCGCTGAGATCATTTCCTGATTTCAATATTTTTAAGATTGCCAAATGTGCGTGGAGGCGTTAACTGGAATCAGATTGGAAAAAAAAAACTCAGTGCAAACAATACATGTTGTCCCTTTTATTCAAAACATATAGAATGTTTGGTATTTCACCCAAGAAAATCAACAAATACCGTACAGACATTTTCCTGAGACTACAAAAAAGAATAATAATCAAAATCAACCACGATTGATTGAAAACAGACCACTTTGTGGATGTCTTAGTTTCATTTCCGTTTGCTTGACGTGCGTTCCCAAAGAATTCGCTTGACATCTTTCTGCAATGTGTTGTGCAAATGAAAGTCGTCTCATTGTTGCCTCATGATCGCAAACATGAGACGCGGATCCAAATATCGCAACAATGTGGGACAGTCAACGATGACAGGAAAGTTCAACATGGTGTCGAGCAGAGAAATTGCTCACTCGGCAGTTTTACAAGCAAATAAGAGACGATTCGGTTTTTCTTATTGTCAATTCTTGGAAATCGTGTCCCATCTGAGGGCAGATTTTTACCGTAAGGAGCCCATCTCATTTCCCTCATCACTGACCAGATGAGAGTCAGTACATTTCCAAAAATAATAACTTTATCTTCCATCTTTGAAGTCCCTTTGGTTCATTTTGGACTAGTACTAATTGCTCTCGTTTCAAAACGTCCATTTGTCCTACGCTGACGGTGAACACCAGCTGAACATCTGCTCGAGGGTGGAGTCTAAATACAGAAAGCAAGAATTTGATCGAGACGTACTAGCGAGTGGCGCCTTGAGATACGAGTGACCCAACTTGAGTTTTTCACGCTTTGACTTGCATGCAAAAATGTGTCGTTTGGCAGATAGTGAGAATCTACTCGGGCCGTCTTCCAGTTGATTTTGAGTATGCTTGAGGACTAAACATAAAATAGACTATTACACTTTGTGTATTTCAACAAAAAAAAGCTTTATGCTAACAAATCACATGAGTGTTCCGGTGTGAAAAAATATTTGTAGATAATGTAACTTGTTCTTTATCCTCTGCGAAGAATGACTAATATGATCTTACTGGCTGGGACTGTCTGCATTTACATCCGCATGTCTGTATGATCATCTCCAAGGTGCGCACACCAAAAGGAACGGCAAAAAAAAAATCGTCATTTTCATCATATAATGTAAAGTACAACATCGTTTTTCTTAAAAGGGGAAGTCACGCGACCCAAAAAAAAATATTTTCTTGACATGAATAACGTCGACGCAGTCCCACTATTCTAAATGCGGTATTGTGGTTAATATGATTGCGTTGACGGAATATGAGTTGAGCGGCAAAATGCCGCCGTTTTTATCCATCTCAGAAGGCGGCCATTTTGCCACTTGCTGCCAAGTGAAGATGACATCGCAGTTGTTCGGGTCTCAGGTAACAACCAATCACAGTTCAGCTTCAGGAAACAGGCGGGCTGTGATTGGTCCTGTTTACTGCGACGTCATCTTCAGGCGACAACAAGTGGCAAAATGGCCGCCTTCTGAGATGGACAAAAACGGCGGCATTTTGCCGCGCAACTCGGATTCCGCAAATGGAATATTGATCAGAATGTCGTGTTTACGCTGGTGAGGTCACGTGACATATTTCTGTCCAGGCTTTTTCCGTATTTCACGGCACCGCAGAAGCGACACCGGCTGATCAGTCGCATATTATCGATGGAAAGCGATAACTTTTGTTTGCTTATACAATCGTGCGGAGCAAAAAAAACAACATCCGCGACTGGAATGAAAGTGTCAACAAATGTGTTTGTTTTCTCCCTTTTTGTCGGCCGCCATCTTCTCATTCGTGTCTTCCTGCTTGTTTGATGGCGCTCGTTATTCTTCATCCTCTTGCCTTCCGTCAGTCTGTACGTTGTCTTCCTTCCTCGCTCCCATCTGTCCTCTCTTGTTCCCTTCTCATTTTCCCTCGAACCCCAGCAGAATGCGCGTCTGTTTCAGAGCCGTCTCCTCCACAAATGCGGCGTCCGCCTTCTCCTGCTCCTCGAAGGGGTTTGGCGCTGAAGCACGGGAATGCGGAGGCAAGCGTCTTTGAGAGGATGTCAGGTGAGAAGCGCACGCGCACGCGCACACGCACGTGCACGCGCACACGCGCGCCTTACCTGGCTCCTCCGTATCACAGAGCACCTTGGCCAGGTACGTCAGAGGAAGGAACTCTGTCCCGAAGCCTGCTTCGTCTTTGCCGGTGAAGGCGAATCCCTGCGGAAAGACACGCGGGAAGCAAATGCGCCCGACTTTTACTGATGATTCCAAAAAGGTCGAAGACGTTGCTTGCGTGAAAACGTGTTGTAGGCCGCGATGCTAATGCGGCGCGTGCGCGCGCGTCACCTTGTTTTGGCGCCGCCTCCCGAACGCATTCCAGACGTAATCTCTGGCGATGGAAGCCGAAGTGACGGGATGCGCCCACATGTGGTAGAATCGGGTCGCCTGCGCACAAACGTGGACAGTTTGGAGACGAAAAAAGAATATGAATGAAAATGTCCTTTCCTATTTGGGGGCTTGTGAAATGTTGCAAACATTTCATACTAAAAGCAAAAAGAAACGTCGTGTTGATGCAGAGCCGCTTTGCGTTTCCATTAAACGCGTGCTCGTGCGAGAGCTCATCAATCAATGTTGAATTATTGTTGTTCTCCCCAAGATGAATATTTGAATCCAATTGTGAAACTTTGCCGCTCAATTATTTACGACGCACATCCTCGGAATCTCGGCGTGACCGGCCGGCTTTGACATGCCGGCAAAAGAAATCCCAACCAACGGCATGAAACCGACATTTGTTGCATCCGACGCGCTTCTTTGAGCTGCCTAATAAATTGACCATTGAGAGAAAACTCTTCAAAAACGGATAGATAGCCTCACTGTGTGTGCGTGTGTGTGCGTGCGTGTTTTGCACCCCTAACGCCTCCCAAACTCACCCAAAAAGCATCTGACTGGCAGGAAACAGAACAGACACACAAAACACTCGACATTCCTCTGATCACAATGCAGACAGGGTGCACACACACACACACACACACACACACACACACACACACACACACACACACACGTTCACGTTAACATACTGTTCCCACACACTTAGCACGTGGAAGTTACACAACACACAGTGATGGACCACGCTAAAGATTTGGCGAAAACACCTCTCAACACACACGCACGCACGCACGCACACACACACACACACACACAGTAGTTGGTTCCACAAGTGGTTTGTGACCTAAAAATAAGTTCAGGACGTCAACACTTGCTGGCTCCTTGCAGACGGGATCGTGCATTGTTTTAATGGCGGAAATAAACAACAAACGTACCTCAGGAATTCGCTTCAATACGCTAAACTTGAGTTTGTCGTTGGCCGCGCCGTTGTCCAAATCTGCGCACACAACAAATGGGAACGGAAGGTTGAACTGTGTTTGAACCAGTTGCACGCTGCGATGTTTGACTTCATCAACTTTTAGCAGTCACGGTAAGCAAAGTACACAAAGGAAGTACAAATACACAATACGGTAAATGAGCCAAACAAGATCAAACAAAAAAGGATTCCTTTGTCTTCATAAGCAAAATCAGCCAAGATGGACCATCGCAACAAAATTTGTCCCGACACTGCAAGGCCAGAAAATCGACAAATAAAAATTCAATAAATCGCCGAGTTCAGGAGTAGGCGACTCCGGTCCCAGAGAGCCGCAGTCCTGTCTTTTCGATGTCTCCCTCCTCCAACACAGGTGCGGATCCTTATCACGCTTCTCCAGAGCTTGCTGATGAGTTGATCATTTGAATCACCTGCGTTGGAGGAGGGAGGCACGTCAAACACGAGGACCGGGTTTGCCCGACGACCCCTGGCCCAGTTCGACCTGAGCAGCAAATTTCATCAACATCGGAGACGAGAAAAAATGAAGCCATCGTTCCTCAGCATCCATCCGTGGTTGATGACATCATCAAATGGACACATTTGGTCCTCTTCTTCTTTGAGGACGCTCTTCGATTTTGCTCAACTTCTACCTCCTGCTCGTCCGCCACGCATTCAGATGCACTCGACCCGTTAGCATTTGTTCGTGTGCTTTTGCAGAGCGCGCACGCACGCACGCACGCACGCACGCACGCACGCACGCACGCACGCACGCACCTGTCATGAGTCGAGACGCGAAGGTTTCCGTCAGCTGAAGAAAGCGCTGGTCCACGTACTGGAGGAAAGCGTGACGAGGGAGGCAGCGCAACGCCAACGTCGCCAGCAGGGTGTGGTAGCCTGACCCAAAAGAAAGCAAGACCCGGGTGCGGTTAGGGTCGCGCCAGCGGGCGGGCGGCCGGCACGGACGACCAAAACGTTCGCGTGGCGCTGAAGACGCTCAGGTTGAACCCGCTGCGGTTTTCTGATCGGTTGCTTTCGTGTGTGTTGGCGGTACCGGGTGGGAGCGGCAGGCAGAGGCCCCGGGTGGCTTCCAGGATCCGAAGCATGAAGCGAAACGCCGCCCGCTCGCCCGGACCGGCCGGCCGTGTGCTGAAACAACACCCGCAGAGATTTGGACACGGCGAACGTATTCAAGTCAAAAAATACGGTCAAGTTGGCGTCGGCGGGAAGAACCGGAATCATGCGTTCTGACCGGAAAAGTCCAATCGGACGTCCCAAAATGTAGCAAATGTGAAATCATGAGGGGATACTCACAAGCACAGAACTTGAGGGCCCAGCTTGTGCTTCAGCCAGACGGACTCCAGCATGCGTCTGATCAGCTCCAGCTAAACGCGTGCGCACGCACGCACACACACACACACACACACACACATTAGATTGTAATGAAACTCCAGCTTGAGGCAAAGGCGGGAATTTGAGCAAACATCTTGGAGCCAGAAAACAATGCGACCTTGCGCATTTTTTCACATCTGTGTCCCCGTTTTTTTTGGGGGGGGGGGGGCTTTGTTTTTGGCATCTCGGCTCGCTGGCTCGACGCTGACTCGTCTGTTTCCTCGCTTCCCTCTTTCGAAGCCGCACTTCCCTTTTTCACTTCCACCCGTCCGATGGCGTGTGAAGCGCACGCCATCGAGCGTCGGTCAGCATGCGGGATCGCTCGACGGCGTCGCACACGCCATCGACCAAATGAAGATAACGAAGACTCGTTGTCACACGCGTATGACCTCCGCTGACCTCATTGGAGGAGATCAATGATTAGTTCTGCTGAGTTGTTTTTTTATTACATATGTTTAGACTCATTATTAGGGCCACGTATAAATATACGGCGGGGGCAATATTAAGAGAACTCGCAAATTTGCCACTTTAAAAATGTACGAGAAATACGCGTAGCGTTCTACTCGGAGGTTTTCAGTCGGGTTTTCAAATAAGGAGAAATTAAATGGCTTTAACCGTATGATGTTAATCCGATCAAGCATTTAAGTTCATTCATTATTATTGACACATTCCTACATTTTGGTATATTTTTTTAAGTTGGTGTGCGGAATCTGCTGCTCTCCGCATTTGCTTGCATTGCCCTCAAGAATGCTGGCTTCTGATTGGTTCGTGTGAGTCAGCTGACGGGATCAGGAAGTGTTGAAGTTTCATATCCATTTTCTCTCTCCTGCCTTTTTGTTTTCTAAACTGTCGCATTAACCACCAAGCAATCCTCACATGCGACTTTAGCTACGCGACGTGTATTTCTCGTAAGTTTCAGACATTTTCTCTTCATAAAGTCACAAATTAGCGAGTTTTTTGTTCTCGCAAATTTTAAAAGTGGCAAATGTGAGTTTTTTCTTTTCTTGTAAAAAAAAATATACGTGACCCTGTTACGCCCTTCGTAGTTTGCACAAATCCCTTAAGAAAAAGCAGTGATAATTGAAAAAGTACTCGGAATAAGCTTCTTCTTTTTTCTCCCACAATCAGATGGATTTTAGATGTTCTTTTTTTATTCAGTGTTTTGCTCCTTTTTATCGTTCTTCAAAAATGGCGAGCTATGTTTGCGAGGTGGTTGTGCCAATCCTTTGTTACTTCAGTCTTTGGAACGCGCCGTGTCAATGTTGTGATTGCGATGCACAAATGTTAGCGGAGACTGGATTGCTGTTTTTTGGCGATCGCTTTTGGTTACTCCAAAAACAAAGTTCCGCCTCATTTGGCAGCCGAATGTTGGCGCCGGTGACGTGAATTCCGATTGCATTCTTCGCAGCCGTCACGGTTTCAAGAAGGTGCAGGTTTCTCCAAGAAAACAAAAACCCGTGGTTGGAATCTCTCAAAGCAGCCGTTGTGTTGCGGTTGCGGGTTCGTCTCTTCCCTCTCTCAGGCGGGGCCGTAACGGGAAGGCGGGGCAGAGCTCGTTTACAGCCACACCTGCGTGCAGTCGGCAATCAGACGGCTTCTTGATTTTTGCTTTCACGCGTCTCTGCAGTCGTTTTCCAACTGCTTCTTTCCAAGACACGAGCGGCGTCTTCTTGTCATTTGAGTGAGTTTGTTTCTCTCCTCGTGGCGATTTTGTGATTGTCTTTTCTGAGTTGAACTTTGAGGTGTTTTTTTTTGTTTCCTTGCCTGCTGGTCACGCCGTAACGCATTCCTTTCAACAAGCCTCTTCATGAGGAGAAAAGTAACAACCTTCATCATCCAGAAGAGTTTCTCTTGCATCATTAAAGCTTTCAAAACAACTTTCAATACGTATTCAGTGACTCCTCGCTTGCTCTTTTGCATCATAACCAGCAACGTATCTCCGTTGCCCGTAGCAACGAGGGGGCGGGGCATCAATAGCGATGACAATAAAGTAGTGTGGAATCGCGATCTATTTCTTCCTTCTTTAAAAGCCGTCATCCGTTTTGCCGTCCTTCCAACTTGTGTCAATGCAGACGTTCGTCTCAAGAAGCACCGAAGTTGGGCACCAAAGAGCGAGAGGGCGACGCCCCTTTTGGTGGTCGAGCGGACATTTGGCCGGAGTTTGCCCAAATGAGGGTGCGTGTGCGTGTGCAGGGGTACCTGCCTTCACTGTTCACCCCCCCCCCCCCCCTTGTCGTTTCCAATTGCGTACCATCTGCATGGCAAGCGCCGCAGAGGTTAGCTTTTCATCGCCATTTGTTTGCGTGTCAGCGAGATTAAAGGGGGGGGGGGGGGGGGGACTACTCGACTCATTTCCATAAAACTGTTGAAAGTGATATACCAAGGAGGAACGCATTTCCATTTTGGGGCGGGTCCAAGGTGTGAATAAGGCATCCGTGATGACAAATAGGTGCATGTGAGGGTATGCAATCCGATGTTCCCACCTTGGCGCGGAGGTCTCTGCTGCTGGGATCGGTGCCATTCGCTTCTCTCGTTTTCAGATATGCCACATTGTCTACTTCGGATGGTTCGTGGCTACGCAACGATTTACCTCCCAGGAATACAAAACACAAAACGGAAATAGTCTCCTCAAATATAATGTGAGCAAACCCTGGGAGTGATTCCAAGAAAAGAAAGTGTACGATTTGTACAAAAAGAAGAAAAAAAAAGGGCAATCGTTTCCCCCAGAAATGTCGCATAGCAAGTAGTGTTCGTTTTGTAAATACATTTTCGTCCACGCACATTTTTCGCCGGACCAAAACCAGACTAGACTAAAAGCCACATTAATAAACAATAAGTGGGACTAAATGCATTTCCGTCAACTAAGACGAGACAAAAAATGTATTTGACTTGACAAAAACTGGACTGAAATCTACGGACATTTTAGTTTATGAACAAAGACGGAACGAAAATGATTGGATTTGGTCAAATCCTGTCTCTGCTCATCCGTCGCTGCGATGCCGTCACGTGACACGCATCCACGCTCGAATCTGCAGCGAGCGAGTGCAACGTGCGCAAACACGGGACAGACGGGAGGCGGAGTCACGGTCAGAAAAAAGTCAATTATAACCTAGCATGAATCCAACGGCTATCGCGTTGCAACAGCAATGTTCATACGGCCGCTAACTAACGCTGGCTAGCTTACTAGCTTGTAGCATGGAGCCGTCGTAGCCACTGCAATTGTGCGGCAAGTTGTTGTTCGTCAAAAAGGTGAGAGATGGAAAATCGTTTTAGATCCAAAATGTGCAACATAATCGGCTGAGAAAAGAATATATCAATATACGCGCATTCAATGATTGTCCTAAAACTTTTTGTTGACTAAAACTGGACGAATGCTATTATGTTTTCTTGGATTAAAATAAAGACTAAAATGTTCGCTTTATAGCCGACGAAAAGTTGTCTTAATATAAACGAGGTTGACTCACTTTGATGGAAGCGAACAAGCGTGATTGAAAGTGAGACGACATTTGAAAGATGCTGACCAGTTTGGCGACGTAGTTGACGGCCAGCGCGTCCATCTTCTTCTTTCCCAGGCGAGGCAAGTGCGTGTTCAGATGCTCTCGCAGCTTCTCCGCCGTCTGCAACACGCACACGCACACGCACAGTTTGGGCTCATGAAAGCAAAGCGGCGGCAGAAGACGGAAGCGGGCGACTGGCCGACCGGGTCGTTCTAAGAATAGCGCAAGCGGCGCAATAACATCTTGACTGAACTCTTAAACTGAAGCTATCGGCACTTTTGGAATCGGCAGCGCTGCAGGACAAGAAATCGGTCATCAAACGTTGTTTAAAGGGAGCGTTTGAAACGTTTCCTTCCAAAAAAATGAAAGCAAGAAACGTGGCTTATCTGACGGTGACACAAGTTCACCAGATAACATTAAAGAGGGAAATAATTGCATTTTCATGTTGGATTTTTGGCCAACATCATTCTTACGTAACCCGCCACTCGAAGCCTGAAACTTGGAAGCCGCAGCCGTTACATCATTTCGCAATAGAGACACGAGGGTCACCTCCAAAATGGAGAATTCAACAAATCGCGTGCTGCTTATCCAAATATTGAGTCGGAACATGTTTGTTGTCGGTTTTCCAAGCGTTAATTAATCGTCATTTTCCAAGCCATCGGATAACAAATGCATATGATTGAAAATGATTTCATTCAGTGAAAAGCTTCTCATTGGCTGCTTCAATTGGCCAGGCAGCATAAAGACGCAATGCTAGTTATTATTTAAAAAAATAAAAAAAAAGAGTATAAGAGACTTGCTCTTTATGACAGTGTTTTTTTTCAACAGGAATGTGAATAATGATGAAACGTAGCTATAGCTTTGCAAAACGGAAACAGATAGAAATATCCTTTTTTTTCCTTGCTTGCTTCCATGTTTTGATAGAAACATGGCTTGGCTAGCTAGCTTCCGTGGTGAAAGCAATATTCTGTTCAATTCAAAATAGGATTGTAAAGCAGCCATTTATTTCCCTCATTCCACTTTGACCTCATCGTGCATCGGCGGTCAATTGCTCGCAGTCGCCGTTGGATTCCCTTTTCTCACCAGGCCTATGAGCAAGCTCTGGTGCTCGTCCTCCTCTTGGAAAAGCGGCACCAGCTTCCCGTCTGGAGGAGACAGAAGAAACGTTTGACGGAAAACCGCAACACTTCCCGAATGTCATTCACCTGGTCGGCCATTGCTAGCAGTGGATGTTCCATGCAAAAAGCAAAGCCTTCGGGGAAGAGGAGGATTGTGGGTAATCTAAAGCATTAATGGATTCTTTTTGGGGTGTGTTTTGCCTTTGAAAAAACATCACAAAGCTTGGGGGGTTGTTCTGAGACGGCGCAACCCGCTGCGAGACGATGAATAATTGCACACGTTCAGATTTCATCTTCATTTAATCACGCGCATGCAAGAGGCCGCCTTTTTGATGTGTCACATGTAACAAGTTGCAACTTTATATGCAAATGTCTTCTTTTCAAAAGAGCAGGTAATCATTCTCATGAGCAGAAGCAATTAGCATTAGCATTAGCCGCTATTTACATACGAACCCCCCGCATTGGCTTCGGGCAAAAAAGGCAAATATTTGCCAACTTCCAAACGCTGCTTTGTAAATGTTTTAATAGCATCGCTTTCCTTTTGCATGACGACTTTGGCGTTCCTCAGGGTTTTTTCCCTCCGTTTACATTTTCTACGACACGCTTGACATTTTAGAGATTAATTGGGGGGAGAAAAGCCTCCAGTTCTGATGAATAATGAATAATGAATGAATGATGGAGTCGCTCAGATGAGAATGAAATAAATGTTCACACTCGTTTGGATGCAGAACATGAAAACGCCGCTTAAGCGCGCAATTGCGTCACTGAGATGGGCTGAATCGCTTTTGTCATTTTTGCAAGAGAGAGATCTCAAGTTTCATGGCAGCAGTATACTCGGGGGGTCTTGGGGGGGGGGGGGGGTCTTGGGGGTGATATCTTGGCAATGATTCGTTTTTCTGGGTGCTTGTTTTTACAGAAATGGTGCTTTTCCTCACATTTAGTCATTTTACCCAATAATAAATGGTTTCATAAGTTTAATAATAATAATGAATTTGAATGATATTTTTTTACATCATAATAAAAAGAATATTTCATCTTTTTTTTAATGCAATCGTGGTCTAGTCCAAGCAGCCGTCAACTCTTAATAGTTCATGAAAAATGATAAATAACAGTCACTTATATCAAAATGCAGATGCACTGGCACCCAGGCACTACTTCTTTGTCCACATTTCTGAACATAACTCTAGGAAATGTTTTTGAGGGGGAGGAGCCTCCTTTCATGGGCACGGATATTTTCAAACAGGAACTGGCATCGTGTTGCAGATGAATCCCTCTGATGGACCTTCGATCTTAAATCTTGAGTTGAGCAATATTCATCGGAATCTAATAATAACGCATGCGATCGATGGAGCGCTTTTCGAGACGCTTTGCAATGAATGCGTGCATTATTCACGCGCTCACACATTCGCACGGCGGTGTGTCGCCACCGCTGCCCTTGGGCAAGGCAGGCTGACGGAAGCGAGGCTGCCGATGTGCGCCTCCGCTTTGTCTGGCCCCTCCCCTTGGACCCGATCGCCGTAGCTGACCCTGCCAAGGTCCCGGACAACTTGGCTCCCGGGTTCGTTGGGACACGCCGTCGAGCCAAACCGACAGCTGACAACGGCTGCTGAAGAGAACTACAAAAGTGGCCGAAGAACTACAGCGACCTGGAAGGACAAGCGCCGCCTGACCTTTTCAAGGCGACGCCCGTCACAGCTGGAACTCATTTGAAATCAAGTCGTCGACAGCGGCACAAAAAGGCCGCTCGCCTTCCGCTCTCAACTGTCGCGCTCGCGGGCCGACGACGCTCCGAACGCCGAGAGGCGGCCGGTAAGACTGCAATTGGAGACTTTGGATTTGTCTGCCCGGCCATTGTTTATCTTTCGTCCAACGCAACGAGGTGGGATTAGACGTCAAATGTGGGATGACGTTTGGTATTGAGCCCATTCATTTGATTTTCAATCTTAAAACGTTTGCTTCTCAAACGTTAGTCACAAGATCAATTGAATTGAAATGTCGTGTGATTTTTCATTTTATATGAAGATATTTCATTCACTGTTTGACTGTAAATGTCATTAAATGTGAGTATTCAAATCTGATTAAGGTAAAAAAATATATCAAGTAAACCATGCATTTAAATCCAGTCAAACGGCCGGGAGCGAAGGGGGTTGCTTTAGGGAAAATGGCTGCGAGTGAATGAGTTCACTTTTTCTTTTTCTTTTTTTATGAAGTGAGCCCACTGAATTTCTGGGTTGCTCCATTTTTTTTTCTTCTGTAAAGTCAAAACAACATTAAACAGTATGTTAGAAATCTGGGTTCCATCATCCCTTATATTGTGGGCTGCCATTTTCATGTAGGTGACGACCTTGTGGTCGTCGGTATAGACCGTGAGATCGTACTGTATATGAAGTCAAATCAATCAAGTGAAGTGAAGAAATGCTTTTGCTTGATGCTCAACAGCTGCGCGGGAGCACAATGTTGGGGAGCGCAATGTTGGGGAGCGCAATGTTGGGGAGCACAATGTTGGGGAGCGCAATGTTGCGGAGCGCAATGTTGGGGAGCGCAATGTTGGGGAGCACAATGTTGGGGAGCGCCGTTCCATCGTGTCCTCCTCGTTCTCTGTGACCTCATTTTTCTTTCTCCTTTTCATCACTGCCTCAACCTCACCATAAGCGAGCACGTGAGGTTGTGGCACGTTTGCTGCGTCTGTGTGCGAGGATGCGTCTTATGTCTTACCCGGATGCCGAGCGTCCACCGCGGCAAGAACTCTGGAAAACAGGAAGAAAAGCTTTGGTGTGAATTCCTCAAGCGCCATCTTGTGTTGGACGATCACGATGTCCTTCAAACTCGATCCGGTCCTGCCGCTAACGCTACGTAATCATTCCTGAGCATTTGAAGATTCATCTGGTAAAATGATGACACCCAAAACAAAACACGTATTGAGGTGATCTTTTCCCCCAGCCGCTTCATGTGTCTTGAATATCTTTTCAAAACAATCGGCTATCTGCTGTGGAAGTCGGATTGAAAGATGACACACGCAGAGCTGGAAAAGCAAACATACCTCAACCAGCTTGGGATTGATATCGCCAATCAATAGGATTGATTCGGTGTTTAACGATCAGAAGAAGTGCGGGAAGCTGGAAAAATGACTATTGGCAAGTTTGACTTTTGACCTCTGCCACCTCTTGATGAATATCGTTCCAAATCAATATGATAACCGTGACAAGTAGAATTCGAGAAATGATTACGTTACGTACGTCTGTTAAAGATGAAATGGTTCTGAATATGAAAAGGAAAAAAGCACTGAGCTGTCACCGTCTTCCAAATGCAATGATGCCATCTAGTGGCAGAAAAATGAACTCGACACAAATCAACATCACACGTATTTTACAGTACATCTTTTTAATTTCCACTCAATTTTATGAATTAAAAAATGAATGTATCAATGATTAAAAGATTTATTTATTTATAATTTTTTTCCATTTTTATGTTATTATACATTTAGACATTATACATCAATCGTGACTTAACTATTGAAGTCATGCGATTTAATTATGATTAAAAAAAATGATCTCCTATTATGGTAATTTTACATTGTTACATGAAATTGATCACGTTTTTACATGATAAGTTTCATGTTGCAATCTGATGATTATCACGTTAAAACATAAAACTTCTCATATTAAATGTGATATGGAACTTTTTATTTGCGTGTGGCATTAATACTCTTCTGTAAGCAAACAGATCAAGATAAAAAGAGAAACAAGACCAAAAAAAATGAATATATGTTGATGAACGCACTTAATGAAACCAAAAGGCAAAATGCTTTCCTAACCGTCGACTGTTAATTGTCACTCATCCATGTTTGCTTTTGCTCTGACGTATAGAAATAATAATAAATAGACATTTTTATTTTTTGAATGTATTAAATTGTATTGTTTATTGTAACATACATTGTATGATTTTCTTTATTTAAGATGATTATTTTTTTACAATTCTACATTTAAATAAAGAGAATGAAAGTAGACTTACTTTTTAGCGTTTTCTAACAAACGAGTCGTGTCGCTGGACGCGTTCTCCGTCGTCTGCAAGGAAACGGCAGAGGAATGAGCACGGAACGGGCGCGGAATGGGCGCGGAACGGGCGAGGAACGGGCACGGCATTTTCAGTCAGTTGACTTTGACCACTTACGAGTTTGCTCCAGTAGGTCCGAACGTGGGAGGTTCTGTATCGAGGGTCGGGATCCGCATCAAAATATGGCGTCCTCTCTGCGTTCCACTGCAGCTCGGACCAAAAGCCCTGCAGACGAGCGGCCTGCGCGAAACGGCACACAAACGGCACACTGCATAACTGCGCGTCACTCGGGGCGGGGCGGAAACAATCATGTTGAAAATCAACAAACTAAAAGCTCATGGTCAAATGTTGTCATGCGTTCCGAGAGACAAGAAATGCTTTTTTTCAGGCCCGTTATTTTATTACCTTCCCTTTAAAGGCAGACTCGACATGCGAGCGAGTGTCGCACCGCACGCCGGGGATCTCCGTCAGACACGCCGGGACCTCCTGCAAGGCCGAGGGTGTGAGCCAGCTGCCAAGTGGGAAAACAGGCGGCAGGCCTACCTTCATGTCAAACACCGATGAGCAAGGCAGCAGTTTATCCAAGCTGAGGGACTTCTGGTCGCTCTTTCTGTACAAAGATGCTGTCAAAAAAAAATTAAATGAATAAAAGGATTTCAACCTAAACATCCAACTTTGTTTCTTTTTACGCTCACCGAGAAGGAACTCCTGGATTTGGTCGTAGGAGTTTGCAACTTTGACATCGTCACACAGCCACTCAATAATCTGCAGGCGCACAGATGCAAAAAGAAGGCATTTTGTTTACGCGTAGAGGACACGAACTTGAACACGCGCCGCTTGAACGCGCGGCGCTTGAATGCCAGCCGCGCTGCTTGAGCGCCGCGCGTACCTCCAGCTCCACGGTTGCGTCATTGCCGCTGTAAAGAAGCAGGCAGTGAAGGGCGGCCAGGCATTGAGCGCCCGCCGCGTTGGGCGCGCTCCTTGGGACAAAGATGGCGTCCACAAACATAATAAAAAACAAGAACAACTTGTCTTGAGTCTGACTGTCGACCGCCGCAGAGGTGGCAAATCCAAATCCAGAAAGTAAGAGCGAGCTCGCTCCCGAGCAGATAAACGAGCACCACGGGAGCTAGCTAGCTAGCTAGCTAGCATCTGGGGCTAAAGCCAAGCCGTGTCAGGGTTTTGACTTTCTGGACCCGGATTTGCCACCCGTGCTGTTCGCTGGCGCTCACCCAGGAAGTGAGTTTGATCGTAACATCTGCAGAAGGCAAACCGGGCTGAGTTGGACGCGGTGGATCGTCCCGCTCGCCAGGTCCAACACAGCCGCACTGGACTCCTCCTCCGCGTGCAGGACCGCGAATCTTCCCGACTTTGACGTTAGGCCCAAGTCAGCCGCTTCTCCTAAACATCCGATACAAGAACATTTCGGGTGCGAAAGGCGTGTCATACGACACGTTTGACATTTTGTTGTCAGACAGAACACGACTGAAAACGATTTTTTCAGCCAAGTACCCCAAAACCAGTGAAAAACATTTTTGGTTGAAGAAAAGAAAAGAAAACAGTGCGGTTCCATCGTTGTCTGATTTATTACACTTGAGAAGGTCATTTGTACTATTTGGAAAAACAACTCATTTATCTTTAAATCAAATTTTCAAATGATTGACAGGTGGGTCAAACCATTGTGGTTTGAGGGGACCGGGTTTCTCGGACTACTGAATATACATTTTATTTGATGAACTTTGGTTTTCCTGAAATAATGTAATCATCATTTTGAAAGGATTTTTGCACGGATTCTGCGTTTTCAATGTCTCTTCAAATCTTGCCAACCCCCTGAAGTGCCTTCACGCACCCCCATTTGAGAACGAAACGTTAGGTTAGATGCATTTGAAGAAGGCCTTTTGGTTCGAAAGGGATTTTGATCGGATGAATTGATGAATTGGTGGGATTGGTGGGATTGTCCATTCTAAAAATACTTGCAGCGCTATTGGCACGTCGTTTACGTGCAGGTTTGGTCTATTCGTGTCATTGTTTACTGTCGTGTCATAAATATCGCTAGCCTATAGCATCGTTGCGATGTCATTTTTGAAAGTTTGCAGAAATCAAAAGTCAAAAAAGTTAAAAAAATAAAAAAATAAAAATAAAAATAAAAATAATAATAAAATAAAATAAAAAATAAAAGAAATAAAAAGAAATCAAGAGTCAAAAAAGTTAAAAAAAAATACAAATAAATAAATAATAATAAAATAATAAAATAAAATAAAAAATAAAATAAAATAAAAAATTTAAAAAATAAAAATAAATCAAGAGTCAACCCTCCATTGTGGATTGCCATCACCTGGAAAACTAAGAATCGACACATCAGTTTTTTTAGCAAACACGTTGACATTTTTGGTGATTTTGTGACAAAGTCAAAACACGACCTCTGCAATTATGCTACAAGGATAACGATATGTCGTCATTGAAGAAGGAGATGCCATTTTGGGGGCCGACGGCAGGTTCTGCTCGGTGGGAAAAGGCTTGATGAGAAAAAGAGTGCAACGCTCCGTCTTACCCGACAGGAAGAGCGAGTGGCAGAGCAGCTGCTGCTGCCGGATGTTGAGGCAGTGCAGGAAGTGAGCGTGCAGGTACGCCACCACGTAGGAACCTGCGCGCGCGGGTGACAAACACGCCTGTCAGCGCGCGTGCAGCTGCGCGGACATTCGTGAGGCGCGCGGCGCGCACACGCTCGCACTTTGGCTTGTAGGAATTGTGTGCGGGCGGGTTGGGATCACATCATGGGGACCATTTTCTGGCTTCTTACTATCACTGTGGGGACCTTGTGGGGACGTGTTGGTGGTCCCCACAAGGTCCAGACCTCTTTTTCAAGACTTGGTTTTAGAGTTTAGCTTTGAATTGGGTCATCAGTTGCGATGGTTAAGGTTAGGGTAAGGGGCTAAGAATTGCATTATGTTAATGAGATGTCCCCACGAGGAATGTCGACCCGGTGTGTGTGTGTGTGTGAACTTGTACATACCGCATTGTGAGGACCAAAATACGTCTTTAACCAACAGATTTTTGTGAAGTGAGGACATTTTTGGCCTCATTTTGAGGGTCACGACTTGCTTTTAGAGTTTAGGTTTGAATTGGGTTATGGTTGAGGTTCGGGGAAGGAATGGGGGTAGGCAATCATTTTTCATGGGGCGGGGCTAGGAAATGCATCAAGTCAGTGAGATGTCCCCGCGATGATACAAAGGCAAGCGTGCGTGCGTGCGTGCGTGCGTGCGTGCGTGCGACCTATGGGAATGAAGAGCGGCTGGAGCTGCGCGGCGTCCCGTGTCGGCCGGTCCAAAGTGACCCGGAAAGTCTTGCTGCAGTCTAAAAGAGGATGAAAAAGCAAGTTGACATGCTGGCGACACGTGACTGCAGGTAAAACACACACACACACACACACGCACACGCACACGCACACACCTTTGTGAACAAAAACCACCGAATAGATGAGCTCCGGTTTGCCGCAAACGGGTCGACTGTAACACACGCACATGCTTCCTGGAATAAAACATCAAATGTTTCGATTGTAATCATTGCAATAAGACTTTTTCACACAGCTCGATCTTATTAAAACGTGCACGTGTTGCTCATGTTGAGGCCGGAGAGTGAATTGATTGCGCCTCAAACAGGTTGAAATCATCAAGTCGCAATTAATCATCAGTCAGTGAATCAACCCACTTTTAATCAAATGGTGACAAGCCAATCATTGTTTCGTTGCGTCGGGTTGCGCCGCTGACGTTGTCGTTTTCCCAACGAGCAACAAAACGACAGCAGCGCGTACGTTGCGTTCGGCGTCACTTCTTGACATGCGATTGTGCGGCCGTTCCCGTGGACGACGGATTACCTAATCGCTTCGTCAATACTTCCATCTTGACTCGCTCTGGCTTCTCCGCGTAATGGTGGTCAAAACCCAAGTTCACAAACCTGTTACACACACACACACACACACACACACACCAACACACACACCTGTATATACACACACTGGCCACGACATTAGGTACACCTGCACAGATGGCCAGAGAGGCTCTCATAGGTGTGCTAGCGTACCTAATGTTGCGGCCATATGCCAACACTATGACAGTGCGTTTTGTCGCGTATACAACAAACATTGCAAACGTGTACTAATAGACGGTTTCTTACGTGACGGTGCTGAAAGCGTCAGAGGGCAACTCTAATGCGAGCTCCAACTGTGGAAGAGCAACACAAAGACACGCGACATCGACACGACTCACAAAAAGTTTGGGCCATTGGCTGAAATTTCAGGATGAACCAAAAATGCACCACAATGATAAAGTGTGTGCCATTTAATTTATCTGGGAAAAAAATCCCAAACCCCTTAACCACATACTTCAGTCCCGCCAGAGTCACAAAGTTGTCAGTAGACCAGAGGAAGGATCAAAGGAAGGAAAGATCCAACACCAACCAGGCATCACCCACAGTTACAAATCCAGAATCTTTCACCAACCTCAGATACATCTGAACTCCAACAGGGAGACATCGAGAGACCAGAGGAAAGACTAAAGGAAGGATAGAGTGAGATCCACAAACGCCAGTGGGAGAAGCAAATTCTTTTTGAGTTTCAGGAGATGCTGGTGTGGTGGATCTGGCATGCACGAGAACCTCCGCCAAAGATGGGAGCCGTCGGAGAGCCAACGCAGGAGTCCGGATACTAATAATGCTAATGCTAATTAGCGTCAGCATTCCCGCAATGAGTATTAAGATGTCATTTTGGGTCCATCCTGAAGTTGTGAGTCGTTCGCATCATGTCCATCGGCTGGCTTTGTACTTACCACCGTTTCCCAATTGCGATTGTCGTAGAACTGCACGCATCGCAGCCGGAACTCGTCCTGCGGAAAAGACCAAATGCGTTCCGATGCCATTTTTACAGAGGATGCAAACCCGCATCTTCGATGAGCGTTGCGTTACCGCCCGGGTGAGATAATGGAGCCGCTGCGTGTGCGCGTCCCACTGGACCCAGCAGAAATCCTCCGCCACCCGCTCGGCCGTCTTGGACAAACGCTCGGGGTTGGTCAGCACCTGGTTCCCGGCGACACGCGTCACGGGTACTCGGGGCACTTGAGCACACTTTTTGTATTTTGCCGGCTGATGAGTCGTGACGCGTCGCTTGAAATCTTCAAAGTCGCCATTGCTTTCATTTACTGTTGACTCCTGTTCGGTCGCCGGGTAACGCCGCCTACCCACAATGCACCGCGCGGTCCGAGATGCGCACTTTGCTTATTGGGTGTTCGGTATCTTGCTCAAGAACGCTTTGACGCGGTCACATGGGTTGAGGATGGAACCCACAACCTCTCTGTTGGGAGACAACCACTCTACCACTGAGCCGCACCGCCCAAATGAGCGTCAAGTTGTCGTTTTAAGCCTGAAATTGCGACAGCGGGCCTTTTTTCCGGCTCAAGTTAAAACAATTACAAAAAACGGGAGAAGTCGTTACAGCAAAAGTGGCGCATTTTTCAAATTGAAACGTTGAAACGTTGAAACGTTCACGCTTGGAATTTCAAGCAGCCGTCCCGTCCCGTCTTACTGGGAAGGTGCGAAGAGTTCAGCTTACCACTTTGTAACCCTCAAGTCTGGTCAGCAGGACGTGGTACTGGTCCACATCTGAAGCGCACACACAAGAACCCGGTTCAGCCCATGAGCCCAACGGGGGACAAAACCAAAAGGACTCACATCCGTCCTCCGTCAACAGCAGCAGGTGGCTCTCGTGCGCTGATCCGCGCTCACGTTCGGGGTGGAGGAACTGAAAGCCAAAAGTCGGCCATTTTAAAGAAGGCCGCTCTTGGCCGCGCCTCATCGCTGCTCTACCTGAACTTTGACCCTGCAGTCGACCGCCTTTAAGACCTTGGTGTTGTTGATGGGATGGATCTCAATCAGGAGCGTCAAGCATTTGGACACTGCGGAAGGGACGAGACCCGATACCAAACCATCAAGCGTGCAAAGGAACACTTTGAAAACGGGTCTTACTTGGCTTGAGGTGCTCGTCGCCATGACAGTTTTGCGCCAAGCTCACAGCTAAGAAAGGGGGAAAAATTGTGTTGCATTGACTGGCAGCCATTTTCACTGAAGCAACCGCCTTCGCTCCCGGCTGCTCGACTAGATTTGAACTGATTTTGCAAGGCCCACAGAATATTCGGTTCTATTGCTTTAAAAACAAAAGGAAGATTCAAATCTCTTCTTCCTTCAGGGAAAAAAAGAAGAAGTATATTTGCACCTGTTTCCGTTTTGCAGCAATTAGCATTCGACGATAGCTAACTTTCGTCATTATTCACAAACCAGTTAAACACAGACAAAAAGAGTTTGTTGCAACATGGCCCTGGTTGATCTCTTGTACTCTGCTGCCACCTGCTGGCCACTTTTTGTAATAACTACCATTGCTTTCATCCACCTCGTCACACCAGAAGCCTTCTGTTTAGTCTTGCATTAAAAAATTCACATCAAAAAAGGTAGAAATACGTTTTTGAGAGTGAAGGACAAAGTCTTAAAAAACGTATTTACACGTTTTTTGGGTTTGCCTGAGTTTGTTTGTCATCATATTGCAAACTTGAAATGTTGTGTTTTGGGCTCACCTAACAAGGTCTCCTCCTTGTTGAGGGAGCAACTGCTGACGCAAACCAGCGTGTCGAACGTGTACACGAGCTGTTGGCCAGAGAACTTCAAAGTTAAAGACAACCGAACCGTACTCGGCCAGTGACGAGTTCACGTAAGCACCTTATTCTGCTTGCTGCTTGAGTCATATTTGCCAACTCTGGTGGTCCCGGTTGATCCCTACCAGGAGAGACCAGATTATTGCGCCACAACTCCAGAAAAAAACAAAAACCATCGTTGACCTCCCAAATCTGTTTGGCGGGCACGTCGTTAAAAATGGATGCAGAACACCAGCTTATTCACGGAGGGTTTCAAAGTTTCCTGAATCCTCAAAAAGTGGAACCATCACGAGGGAACTTGCGCTTGAAGCGCTTTGATTTTTCAGTCCATTTGATGATGCGCGGCGCGCGCGCGCACCATCAAATCCAATGCTAGCTTTTTCCTCCAGCTTATTTTTTATTATCAATAAGATCATTTGGGATGTTAAATACCATTTTTTTTCAGACCGATACCAGTATGAGTGCACAGCTCTTGAGTAATCACCGATACCAAATACCGATACCAGGACAGATCATTTTAAAGACACACCTACATATGTCAATATATCGTCTTTTTTCCCTTAAAGTTACATGAAATAAATGCCAATTTTCTAGTCTTCCGATTTGTATTTACTGATCATAAAACAGCCACAAGAGGGCGGCCAATATCGGCATCGGCCGGCGTCGCGAGGTCTGGCATCGGCCCGATACCGATACCCGCTATCAGTACTCGCCCATCTCCAATAATAAGAAATAACGACATGCATGTAAGATGAGCTACACAAAGAATATGCAGTGAAAGGAACCCGGCCACAAATAGCGAACATCTGGGAGTCGTTGACGCCGCAGTCCAGATGACACAAAATGGCAGCAGAACGCTACTTTTGTAGAAATGAAACTCCTGAACTCACCTCAACCTCGTTCTTCCACAATCAAGATGCCACATACATGTGCCATAGAAAGACAATACTTCAATTGCTTTGGCCTGAGCATGCAAACAGCCAGAACGGTGGCTATGAAAAGTCTGCACACCCCTGTTCAAATGCCACATTTTTGTTGCATAAAGAATGAGACCAAGATAAATCCACCATTAATGTAACCTGTAACCCGTACAACAACAAAAGAAAAAAACAATGAAGCTGTTAAGTGAGATGATCTGGTTGCAGAAGTGTGCACACCCTCTTAAAACAGAACGTGACTGTGTTGAGAATTCACCAATCGCATTCAAAGTCACGTGAAATGAGAGTCAGCACATCCCTTTTTGATCAAGCCCAAGTAGAGTTCATATGTTCTAGTAGGCTATCCCTGCCCAAAGTACATTTGAAAGCCTGAAGCTTTCCCCGCCCACCTTAGCTAAAGCACCCATTTGAAAAGCTTGCTTGAAAACAAAATGCATGCAGGTTGAACTTTTCTCCCCAAATAAAGATTGTCGACGGGAAGTTGCAAGCACAATAATAACCTTCCAGGAGTAAAGGATGGCCCCGCCTCTCTCGATGTTGAGGATCAAAATGTCCACAGCTCCAGAATAGTCTGCGGACACAGCATCATGAGATAAACAATATCTCTTTCCGTTTCAATTGCGCTTATTACATCCCATGTCGTCATTCAACGCTGATCGCATCGTTTCACACTCGGCTGTTCCTTGCACGCAAGCCACTTCTTTGCAGCCTTACAGGATTGCACCATCAACGCTGATAGCGCCATCCATTGCGCTTCAGTTTGACGCAGTTTGCTCGCTTAACGTCATCGTCGACCAGGTTTGTCGCTGACTCGTGCAGGACGCCGTAGCGGCGCAAACAAGCGGCGCAGTTGACAGTTGGGCGCACTTCGCTGCTGGTCGACCGCACGTGGCAACGCCGATGATCGCGCCAACAATAGCATGGCGGGATCATCGCCGTTGGCGGCGTCATTTCGTTATTTTTTTCAGGTTTGATTTTGATTCAGACAAAAGTCGTTTTTATTTTGTTGATACAACTAAAAACAATTCACGTGAATTCACAAGTGATCATTTCAAATGTCTTTTGTTTTCCTTTTTAGAAGTACAACTAGTTTTTTCTACAACTACAAATTCTCACATTTTGCTTGCACAAGTCCAGGTTTTTATTGTACAAAAGTGACTTTTGCACCCAATTGAAGCCCGCACCCGCACCCTGCAAATGTCACGTGACCGCCTCACCTTTGGCCCCGCGCACCGCCGCCTCCTTCCTTCGAACGTCAGCCTCCACATCTCTGCGCAGGTCAAACGTGGGCTGCAGCTTGAACATAAGAAGGCGAGCAAATGTGGCGGTCAAAAAGCACAATTCATCCGATCCAAGAACTTGTCAGTGCGTCGCTTCCCTGCAGTCTTTCCGGGTGCGGCGTCACGTGACCGAGAGTCTTGTTCACTTTTGTCGTTCTTGTGAAAGTTCACTTTGTCCTCAGTCGTCTCGGAAATATTGCACGCCGCTGGTTGATCATTTGCGCTGCATAGGCCGAGGGAGGATCACTCTGGCTGGGCTGGAATCTCTCACCACCATCCGGCCACTCGGGCAGCTCACAATAGTGTGTCACATTCCTTTGTTACGCGTGCACGCACTTGGCACAGTAACAAGGCACACTATCGTGAGCCACTCTGGGATGGATTGTTTAAACTATGACTTTACTAAGTTTGTCATTGTGCAGGAATGCATTAAATGACATACAGGCGCACTTTTATTTGGTGGATGTCATATCAAAGGGTGTTTTTCTTTGTTTTATAAACATTTTCTTATTGCATCTGTACTTTTGCTATCGACGGGAGATGATTGTAAATGTAGCCAACATTGCCCCCTTGCGTACACTTTAAGGACTTGCATAGTGTTTTACGTCACCTCAAAGAGTTGAGAGGATCGCCAACTCTTATTCATTTTGACCGGAAGTCAGATTGTGAGCATAGTCAGTGTTTTTGTTTTAAACATAGCGTTGGTTAAAAAAAGAAAAGAAAAGAAAAGAAGGGATTATAGATTAAAATTAAAATAGGTTCGTTTGCATATCTTTAAAGTCAAACTGGATTTTTTTGTTTTTTAAATGCCGATGACAAATTACTCTCATAAATAAACACACTCATTTGTTATAGCATCATTTTAAAAAGGGGCCGCAAATAGTGAAAATGTGTGTATAATTGTCATCATCTTTCACTATACGATCTTCGGCGACTGCACGCTTCCTGGTTGGCTGGCATCCTAACGTTGCCGGGCAGAACCGAGAAGAGCCGAGCCATTTCGGAATATTTTTTTACAGCGACCACCAATTCCATCCCCACCCCCACTCCAACCCCCCCCCGCCGTTCTCAACCCCCACCCCCACCAGTCCTCGGCTCCGTCCGCCGCCGCCTCCTCCCCCCCCTTTTGCCCAGCTACGTTATCAGCCAGGAGTTCCCGGCAGGCAGGCAGGCAAGCGGCACGGCGCAACCCTCTAACAGCTGCGACTGACTGACAACCGACGAGTGGGGCAAAGATGGAGCACAGGGACGCCGACTTCAACATCCTGCTCGCCACCGATTCTTACAAGGTACCGTCCCCGGGATGGGGTCGCTCTCAGGCGGGCTGACGAGAGGGGGCGTGCGGGGCTGATGGATGGACGTGCATTGAGTCAAGGTGGCTCCACCATCAGTCCCAAGGCCACCGCGCTAAGGTGGTCGCCACCAGGCCCAGTCGAGCTGAGGATGCGGAGGAGAGACGGAGGGAGGTTGCGACTGAAACAAAGCATCCCTCTGTCGGCTTGAAATTCCTCCCCACTTGCACCGGTCGGTACTCGGTTAGCTTTCTGATGCTATCCGCTCACTAGCCGAGTAAGCTAACGTGCTAAGTGACGTGCAAGCCATTGGGGAAGATGAATAGGAACAAGCTAACATTGGTTAGCATCGAGCTAGCAAGCGCTCTTATGCGCCTCCGTGGGAAAAAGTCTCAATCAGGAGGTGTTCTTATTACATTGTTTTTAGTCCAAATAGATCGAGGCGAGTGAACATTTAAGCTTGAGGGACAAGCAAAAAGTTTAAATGCAACTGACCTTCGCGCCGTAGCTACGTTGTAGCGCCATTAGTACTGATATCATTTTTTTACGTTTTTATTTGTTGTAAGCATACATTGTATGGTATATCATCGGGACCATTTATAAGGAACATCTGGGGGGATTTAGTTCGCCTGGGATGGATGGTTGTCAGGCGAATTGCCACTTGCCATGTCACGTGATTGCACTGCCACTATCATTGTTCATCTATGTGGTTATATAGCCTTTTTTAATACTATATAATTGTTATTTCAATTGTATTATTTTCATAAAGTTGTACATTAACCTTAAGGCGATATGTGGATACAATTCTAAGTTTAAAAGCATTATCTCATTGTTTATATATGTCAGAAAAGCTTCAGGACTGGGGTCACAAAAACTCAAATTCAAACCCAAACTACGAGTTTTCTGTTTCATCCTGGGACAAATGATCAACCTGTATCTACAAATAGATCCCGAAGCGCTTGCTTTGTTCAATGCATGAGAAGAGGCGAGAGGTTGTTCACAATGCCCTGTGCACCTGACAGTTCCTGGTTGGGAACAACATCGCCATTTTGGCATCATTTTGTTCATTACGAAGAGCTTTCTGTACCTGTAAATGTTACATCCATGCAGAGCAAGCAAGCGTCTCTCTTAAAATAAGATGAAAGGAAGTTCTACCTGATACTAAATACTACTAAGTCATAGAAGGGTCATGACAGGGATCGGGTTTTATGTCTTTCTAAAATGGCTGCTGTGGTTTCGTCTAATATACAATTGAAAGAGAAACTGGTTGGGCCTTCTTTTCAGCAACTATTGTTTACAAACATGCACAATGACAAGTGAAGGCACGGGGGGCTCGTGACATTTCGCTCATCGTAAGGGGGGCCCTCTCCTTTGCTGCAACACATTTGAAACACGGTCTTTAGTACAGTTCGGACAAGCTCTGAAGTAACCTTCATCTCATTGTTTTTATTTCGTTTGGCCGATCACGTAACCTTTGGACAGATTCATTTGAAGTCGGTGAGTGTACATTGATTTTTAGAATAGCCCAAGATAAAGCTGGATAGTAGAAGAGTGTGTGCGTGGGCAGCTCCACGTTCCCCAGTGAATGTCTTGACTCTATTTTGAGTCCTTGAAAGGGCACCGGCAGGGGTCAAATAAGCGGAGTTGGTCGTTGACATTTGCCGGTAGCTCTTGTTTTCACACCCTTCTCGGCCACCGATCTCAAATGCGGTTGAGCCTGTGGGCCGCACAGAATCAAGTTTGAGCATTTAGTCAAACACAAAAACAACTTTGGTTTGTTCAAATGTTCAAAGGCCAACATGACAGTAAATAACTCTTCAATTAAAAAAAATATATATGGTGAAAGTCATTTTTTGCCTTTCCAAACTCAAATTCAGCAACATTATTTACGTAAAACAAATGATTATTATTTTGCTATCCTTGTATGACGTCATACCACAAGATGCGCGGCAGTATTCGAAGGCAGGCCGCTTGCGTTGGGTAAGTTGGTCGCTCCGTTTTTATTGACGCCGTCTCACCCACAGTAAACAAAAGCCACGGTCATAGAATGCAGAAAAGTCAAGCAAAACAAATGCCGTTATTTGATAGCTCGTGTAAACATTATATTACAGAGCATACTGCGTGCTAGCCTGCCGTCAATAAAAATGTGGCGACACCAGTTGTAATGAGCCTCGCAACTCCGATGAAGTTTGACATTTGGTCGCATCTCAGGACACGCGGTTAGGGTTAGAGTTGTGCATGCTTTCCACATGTTGCTCCGCGAGCTTGTTCTAACGATTTAACAGGATTGTTGTGTTCACAGTTTTGGAGTACTTAGCTTGCACGACGTCTTCATTTACTTCACGAGATACCACCAGAAAAAAAACGCCGGGGAAGAATGATCTTGTCGAAACGCTTCCATCTTGGGAAGATGACGCCAAGTCGTGGCTCGTTTAGCTGCGCGTTCGCTCGTTGTTTACTTTTTGTTTCCGTCTGATTGGCTGACGTCACGCACATTTGCATCGCATCTGATCGTTGTGATATCACAATTCTTAATCATGTCGCACAGAGCCCGATTTATATTGCCCTTTGGAAAGTAATCGACAGAGTGTGAGATATTTTGGGGCTGATGTGTATGCTTTGAAAAAAAATAACAATCTAAGCTTTATGAGAAATTTCGGTTGCCATGCAGCTGTTCTGATTTTGGCGTGTCAATGACATGAAATAAGCAGTCCAGGCACGTGATCATGTGCTTCACCCCACTTTTTTTATTTTTGAGTTTAAGCACCTGCCCCTCCAAAGGGCGCTGCACGCCCTTGCTCGTTGCTACTCGGTACATCTGCTTTTAAATGCGACATTCCTCGAATACTCGTTCACGCCTGACAAATGTACACTGAACCTCCATTCATTTCAATCGGATTTCTGTAGGCTTTCAATTTGTTACACTCATTTTCGCTACCATGGTCGATAACTTTCAAGGAATTGAATTCAGTATAATGACAGCAAGTGTTCAATCTTCCAATCGTTCAGTGTGGCTATAACGGACGGCCAACGCGGACACGTCGTCATTTCTTATTTGTTAGCACGAGCTCTTCTTGTTTGAGGAAATATGCCCAGGCATGTCTCTGTTGGACAAAGTCTGACCTGTTACATTGTAGTTTGAAACCACTGATGTAACAAAAAAAATCCCATTCCATAAATGAGTTTGTTTTTGGATCACGTTTTCCCAGAAGCTGTAAATGCATCGAAGCTCTCACGCGGTATTTTGCAAGCATTTTGCTCTCCGTTGTGCAATTCAAAGATAATGCACACCGTGCTGGATTAGCCAGACATTGAACTTAGTTGCAGGGTCACATGAAGTTTATTTACAGTAACAATCTTTATCTCCGCCATTTTGTTCCGTATCTGCAGGTAACGCATTACAAGCAATACCCCCCAAACACGAGTAAAGTCTACTCGTACTTTGAGTGCCGCGAGAAGAGGACGGATCCCGGCAAAAGCAGAAAAGTCAAATACGACAAAACGGTCTTCTACGGCCTTCAGTACATCCTCCACAAATACCTCAAAGGTAACTCTTGACTCCTCTGTTGTAGTTTCAAATGTTACCTGCCGTTCTGACACAGACCAAGAAGGGCATCCTGACCATCACAAAGCAAATGTTTCTTCTATTTCATGTCAAATAATCGTTCTCATTTGGTCCATACAAATGAGGCTGGATTGAAGCGTTTCTCGTTTTCACTACTTAAGAAAAAAAGCAACCCTTGGCCTCCTAAGAGGATTTCACGGTGCGGTGGCAGAGGTGCCCCGGGTGAGAGCAAGGGACACAAAAGCACAGCTGCTCTTTCAGCCAATGAGCGAGGACCAGCAGCCCCTCCCCCCAATCACCACTTCCTCCCTCCTCATTCCAAGCCGGCTTAATGATTAACCGCTCAATTTTCATTCTTGATCCCGCAACTATTCCAACTTAAGTGTACTTGAAGGAGCAGAAAGGTTTTGGGACAAAGACCGGTCAGAACAAGACCATGCATATCGACATCGTTAAGTCCATTCTGAACAATTTGGGTAAAACAAGAAATGTTGTTCTCGTTTATTGATTATTGTAACTGTGAGTTGAAAATGACTTGGGCAATTATGCTACGAGGCTAAAATGGTGTCAAATTTTCAACAAAATGGTAGAAATGTAGCCTGGCAAGCCAGACCTACTTTCTTGAAAGAGAGAGAAAGAAAGAAAGAAACAAAGAAAGACTGCACAGAATGTTGGCCATGTTTGTTCGCCAACTACGCCAGATGAAAATACATTGGAAATGCCCTGAAAACGTAACTTCGCTCTCCGGTGATTGGTTCTTTCTGTTTGGTTAGGTTTGGCCCGCCTCCGAAATGCTCTTGATGTGTAAAGCGAGTCTGTGGTACAGCGACGACGCGAGTCTGGTTTGCAGGCGAGAAAAAATCCCACCGTATTTCTCATTTCTTTCAAGTGGCATGCACTGCAAAAAAACGGATCTTCAAAACAAGAAAAAAAAAGTCATGGAATTAAGGAATAAGTGAAATGATCTTCCAGTAAAACAAGAAAACGTGGTTGCATTTCAGTTTTTGCAGTTTACTGTATATTAAGGAGAACGTATTTGGATATAGTGTGGAAACGCAAGCACTAAGACTGCATTTTGGAGTCTGCCAGCAACCCGCATATGCTGCTACACTCCCACTATTTAGTTTTTCATAAAAATGCTAAATGTTCAAAATGTCAGTTTGCCCCTAATTCGTGCATTCCTGTCATTGAAATTGTCCCCAAATGAGACCAATCTGTGACCTCCAACTGTGCTCATCTTTAGCACAAGAAGCCAAAGTAATCCACAGTAATCCACTATACTATCACATCCGGTGGCTCCTCAATGAAATAGGATTTCTCAGTCAATTCAATGGGATCTTTATTGCTGTTTGCGGAGCGAGAAATTGCGAATATCGAATATCGACGAGTGCGAGTGAGTGAGAGGACAAAGACTCCCTGTCACTGCGCATGGGACGCTTCTAATTGGATTACAAGCGTGGACAGTAAAATAGCATTCCTGTCCCTTGGGTTCCTTCTTTTCTTCTTCTTCTTTCTTTTTTTTTAAATGTTGTATTCACATCACACTAACTCCCTCTCCTGTCCAGGAAAGGTAGTCACTCCCGAGAAGATCCAGGAGGCCAAGGAGGTGTACCGAGAACACTTCCAGCATGATGTTTTTAACGAGAAAGGGTGGACGTACATTTTGGAGGTCAGAAAGTCAACGTTGAAAAGTTTGGGGATCTTGGAGCGAGTGTGTGACCCGTTGTGGTTGCGTCTTCTCCCAGAAATACAACGGCCGCCTGCCTATTGAAATCAAGGCGGTCCCGGAGGGCAGCGTCATCCCCCGTGGCAACGTCTTGTTCACAGTGGAGAGCACCGATCCCGAATGCTACTGGCTTACCAACTGGGTGGAGGTGAGTCCAAGAGGAAGCCGAAAGCCAATGCTTGAACCGATGGGTTTCGTGACCAGAAAACCTTTGAACCTGAGTGGAGCTCATTCATCCAATGTTGATTTGATGTTGAAATGATCAATGATAAAATCGCAGGATGCCGGTCAAATGTCTTTCAAATCCAAACAAGAAGATTCCTCACGGTTCTCACCGGGGTCTCCTGACCACGACAACTGGCAGCGTTGACGCAGCCAGATCAACAGCATAGGGCAGGCCATGGGTTATGACCGGGTCCGGGGTGTCCTGGTTGCGAGTCAGCTCTTTAGCAGCTTATACGTACACCGCATAGAATGCCAAAAAGTGCTACTCCAATGTAAGAGGACTGAATATGTTTTTTCCTCATACATATTCTGCATTTACATGTAAAATCTTACATAAAAGTAAAATGAACAAATCAAATGTTCACGAGTGTTCAAAAATGTTGGGGGCCACGTCGGA
Source organism: Leptonotus elevatus (assembly GCF_054856555.1). Taxonomy (NCBI): domain Eukaryota; kingdom Metazoa; phylum Chordata; class Actinopteri; order Syngnathiformes; family Syngnathidae; genus Leptonotus; species Leptonotus elevatus. Next base: position 153,273 of record NC_141255.1, read on the forward strand.
CCCTCCCCCAGTATCTGACTCAGACCATGAAGTCAAAATATGCTGGGCTAATATGAATTGATGTACAAAATTGATGTCAGAATTTTGAACGGATAAAGATCTCATTTTAATGACTGCTTATGATTGACTTTAAAAATGGTATTACACTATTATTGTTTCATATCTACACATGTAGCATTTTATTGAAACCAGACACATTTTTCAAAGAATGTAAAAGAAAGCCGAGGTTGGCTTGACCCTCGGCAAGTGTTCACTTTCTCACGTGGCCCCTTTGCAAAATGTCTTGCCCACCCGTGCACGAGCCGTATCGAGGTACACTTATGATTCGCACGTACAATTGTGAGTCTTTAATGAAGCAAATGTGCATGTTTGGGGAACGTGGGAGGAAGCAAACCACCACTACTACTATCTAAAATGTAAACATAAAAGGAGGCCTATTTGTTCAAGCACATTTGCACACAGTGATTACAACTAGGCACGTCACACACACACACGCGCACACACACACACACACACACACACACACACACACACACACACACACGAACGAGATGATATAATTAAATGCAGCATTCTGCATTGTTACCCGTTTTACTCTCATTTATAACACTGCAGCTATCGTTTTTTTAATGATACCCCCATGACCGCTATTTTGATTACACACTGTAAAAAAGATGGAGAGTAATAATTACTTGAAAAAGCATAGTAAAGTTTAGTTAAAGTAAATTTTACAAGGAGAGTTTTGAGTACATTAGACTAGTTTATTATTAGGGGGGGGAAAGCTATGTACTAAATCATGACACTCATCTTAGAAGACAGACATGCTAGCACCTGAGCCATGCCAGTCTTGCTGCTTGCCTCGTGGCCATACTGCATTGCTGCAAAACCGGTCGGTCTCTTGGAGGTACGAGGATTCCCCCTGACAAGCTGTCACCCAAGCTGAAGGTCATAGGTTCGTTCCTCAACGCTTACATTAGCTTTTTTCCAAGAAACTTGGCAAATGTTCTCAAAACTCTCATTGTAAAAGTTACTTAGAATTTCTGAGTGAACAAACGTTATTAGGTTTGTTCAAGTAAATATTACTCTTTTTTTTTCTTTCTTTTTTTACAGTGTAGTCAAAGTCGATATGCAACTAATGCTGCATGACCTTGTGTATGCATGCAAAAGGAGGCGTGGTCATGGAATCACATGAGTCTGTTTAGTGTGCGTGTGCGTGCGTGTGCGTGTGTGTGTGTGTGTGTGTGTTCATTGACGTTTTTTCTTTTTGCATAATCCTGCTAACAAAGGCCAACTATTCAAAGCAACCTCCCGCACACAGATAATAGCTCAGCCTTGGGTGATCGCGCACGCACACGCACACACACACGGTGTGACCGTCACTATACGCACACATTGTGCGTGCTGCGCAATGTTGCTTGTTTTCACATTTCTCTTGGCCTGGAATGCATTTGGAAATATGAAGGAATGTGAGCCACTTGTCGGCCTGTTAGTTTTAAGGTTTTCGATCCAGTTGACTACTTGGCACAGCAATGACTGTCCTTGCTGTTTGTTTTAGACCATCCTCGTGCAGATCTGGTACCCCATCACCGTGGCGACCAACTCCAGGGAGCAGAAGAAGATCCTGGCCAAATATCTCCTGGACACGTCCGGGAACTTGGAAGGGCTCGAGTACAAATTACACGACTTTGGCTACCGGGGCGTCTCCTCCCAAGAGGTACTGAGGACATTTTAGCGTGGAGCAAAGTCATGTGGTGTCAGGCTTGGGGAGTAACGGAATACATGTAACGGCGTTACGTATTTAGGATCCCAAAAAATGTAACTGTATTCCGTTACAGTAAAAAAAAAAGGTAATCCGATTACAAATACATTTCATAAAAATGTGGCATAACATTTAAAATGCTTGGAAGAGGCGCTGTCACGCTTGTTGGCCAAACAAAAAGTGCGTAACTGCTCACAATGTAACTCAATGGTCGTCCCACGTATGCTTTTTTGTTGGCCAACATTTACATGAGACTTGCCACTGGTTGGATACGTGTTGGTCTTAACGCGGTCAGTTTCAAAAGTCACTCAGGAAAATGGGTCGTGACTGAGGATTTGTTAATTTTAAATAACATTTACAAAGAAACGTATGAGCTGTCAAACAAATCCGGATTGCTTGTTACCATGGAGGAGCGCTAAGAGCTAGCAGGCTAGCCCTACGTCTGCAACTTGTAAGTAAATGCTTAATTAATTCCCGCCACAATTTCACCCACAGCTTTACTATTTAAACGCCATATTACCAATACCATCTGTTCAATTTGTCATCTGGAATTTAAAAAAAATCCTAATGTTTTTTTTCCCCCCCGCAGTTGATGTCGTGTATAGACCTACGACGGCGTATTGGCGCCACGTATACATTTTTTTTTTAAGAGGTTGAGGCAGTATTCCGAGAAAAAAAGCATTTATAAAGTGGCAGATTTGTGAGAAAAAACTCAGAAACGTACGAGAAATACATGTAGCGTACTACTAGGTTTGTGCCAATACTTTTCAGTGGGGTTTTCAAATAAGGAGATAGTAATGGCTTTAACCGTAGGATGTTAAGCATTCACACTTTGAAGCGTTGCGTACGGCCAGCGACAGACGCCTCGCTTTGTGAAGGTCCACGCCCGCACGATCAAGCATTTAACTTCATTTGTTCAAATGTATATTTACTTTACAGAATTATTATTGACACTTTCATACATTTTGGTATGTTTTGTACAAGTATCTAAGTTGATGTGTGGAATCTGCTGCTCTCCGTCATTCCCTTGCTTCTGATTGGTTGGTGTGAGTCAGCTGATAGAAGATCAGGAAGTGTTGTCGCTCTCGCTGCCGCGTGTGACGAGTAAAGTTTCAATTAAGAAGAAATCCGTCTCCATCCTGCCTTTTCGTTTTATAAACAGCGTCCCATTAACCGCCAAGCAATCCTCACATTAGAATATTGCTACGCTACGTGTAGCGAGTCGATCCGTATCGCAATTCATAGGTCACAATTCGATTAATGCTGATACGAATATATAAATTAATTCTTGAGATTTTTTTTTTTACTCAAATTTAGAAAATACTATTTAGTAAACTTGTACATGTACAATGTAAGATTTGTATGAAAATGTATGAATTGATCTGAAACTTGGGGTTTCTGACTGAGCCACTGTATTTAACAAGCAGCTTGCAGTCTGTTTCATGTTTGAACAGCACTGAAATAAAATATTAAGGCTTAATGTTCCACTAATATCATATTCTTCCAAGCTTAAAGTGTGAACCCTAACCCTAAGTAAGACGTTTTGTTGAATATTTACCACCAAAAATTGATGTTTAAACATGCATATTGAATCGATTCGAGAATTGCGCGATATATTGCCGAATCGATTTTTTTTTTTAACAGCCCTACTATCTATCTAGCCTATTGAGTTAGCTAGATAAATAGCTAGTGGGCTATCTATCAGCTACCCTTATGCAACTTAAATAAATCTATGTGTTCATCCATGGATCTGGCGAAACAGCATAATGCACAAGCGGTTCGCATGTCTCCCTCCCTCATAGTAGCTTTGGATTTGAATTGTGGGTGCTCAGGTTTCCTCCAGTATTTCAAAACCATGCATTTTAAACAGACAGACGGAAAAGACCCGACAAATATATAAAAATAATATCGATTTTTATTCCGTTTGTTTGAATGTTTTCAACATATTTGGAAATGGAGTAATTATAAGTATTTAAGTTACTTTAATATTATGGTATTTGGATTGCGTAACTAATTCCATTTTCTAACTAGTAACCATATTGGAATACATTTTGGCATGTTCCTTTTTTTCTATCTGATCTTCTGCTGTTTTCGACAGACGGCGGGCATTGGCGCTTCTGCTCACTTGGTCAACTTTAAGGGCACGGACACGGTCGCTGGAATTTGTGTGATTAAGAAGTACTATGGCACCAAGGACCCAGTGCCAGGGTTCTCTGTGCCTGCTGCAGAACACAGGTACTCACGCACACAAACACACACACACACAAACACACACATACTCACACAGGCACTAAGGAGTACTTAAAAAAAGTGTGTTCTAATAAGTTTAAAGCATGCAGGCGGGGTCCAAATATATCTATTAAAAATGTTTTTCATATTGTTGCGCTCAATTGAAACGCAGTGCCGGTGTCTCTGTAACGTATCCCCCGGGATAAAGGGGGTTCACCGTAAAACACATTTGTGCATGGCAATCAACAGGTGGCGCTATCCATCATCTTGGCCTCTTTCGTCAGTCATTCAAGGCGATCGGGTCTTTGCATGACTATCAAGCTTCGCAATAGCAAAGCTGCGCTCTGTTTGGTGGCATTTGCCAGCTGTAGTCCAAAACCCACCCAGAGACATCTGCTGCTGTCATGGGGCTTGTGTGTCCCCCCCCCCGTACCATGATTGGCTGGGGGCAGGAAGATGTGATTTTGTGCTTTTGTTTTATGGCACTGGGCCATTTGCGTCATATGCACACACTCACTCTGTCGGCAATTACTGCTGCTTGGATTCGTCCTTCGTTCCCGCACCAGCGCGTTGTAGGAAGCTCGCGTTGTTGCCATAGTAGCTGCTATAGAATGACACAGTCGTCTGTTTACCTTAGAAAGGCTCGGGTTCCATTGCACCGTAAACAATCGTTATGGTTGATATGTTTTGAGGAATGCAATGTTTGTACAGTGTCTGTACTCTCCTAAGCCTTTAAAGTGGAAGTCAACCTTCAACATTTCTTAACAATAATATGTTATATGTGACCTCGCTCATCGAAACATGACGTTATGACATTTGTGTAATATGAGTTATGCAGCAAAATCCAGCCGTTTTTACCCATCTCAGGGGGCGGCCATTTTGCCACTTGCTGTCGACTGAAGATGACATCACGGTTGCTCAGGCAACGACCGATCACAGCTCACCTGTTTCCTGAAGCCGAGCTACTGTGATGCCATCTTTAGTCGACAGCAAGTGGCAAAATGGCCGCCTTCTGAGATGGATAAAAACGGCTTAACTCATATTCCATGAACGCAATATTAACCACAATACCGTATTTAGAATAGTTAAATCAATAAATCATACATAAAATGTAACTGCAACTTGGAGATGTGCATGATTTGCTTAGATTATTTTTGTCTCTCTCTTCTTTTTTTTTACCTAGATATATTATAATAGGTTTCAGACTGGATTCGGGTTCGAATTTCTCACCCCCTCTCTGCGGCTGTGACAAGGCTGTGTGCAATTTCATTTTTCGTCAACAGGCGGCAGTAGCGATTCAAAATGCAATTTTCTGCCCATAGTAGCTACATCTTGAAATAGTTTGTAGTGAATCTTTTCTTTTTAAATTGAACTACTGAAATAAATGAAGCTTTTGACGCGGTTGTCATTGGAGATGCAGCTGGAGCAACTTGTTTTTGTCACCTTGGCCACAGCACCATCACAGCGTGGGGCAAGGACCATGAGAAGGACGCCTTTGAGCACATCATCAAGCAGTTCCCCGGCGTGCCCGTCTCCATTGTCAGCGACAGCTACGACATCTACAACGCCTGCGAGAAGATCTGGGGCGAGGATCTCCGCAGCCTCGTCGAATCGCGCAGCGCCGACGCGCCGCTCGTCGTGCGGCCGGACTCGGGGAACCCCCTGGATACAGTGTTGAAGGTGCAATATTGAGGGGGGTGGAAAAAGTGAGGTGGAAAAATATGAAGGACCAAAACTGCCAAAATTTAAAAATAAATAAATAAAAGCGTGTATATAAAAAAAATATTATATATATATATATATAATTCTAAAATTATACTAGAAAAAATTAATATAAATGGAAATTAAAACAAGTTAGTAAAAATAAATAAAAGTGAGAATAAATAAAAAAATTAACAATGAGATCCCTCCTCCCAATTTTTAGAAATGAATACAAAAAAAATACACAAATAAATGTCAATATAAACGCTCTGCTCTCACATTCATGTATTTCATGCCGACTATTTTGTCCACTGTCACTACAACTGCAACCCGCTCACTCGACCATTGAATGGCAGTTTGCAGCGGCGGAGCCCAAACCAAGACGCGCTTAGGACCGCCCCCTCATTTGAATAACAATTGGTCCTGACAGAGCGTCTGCAGCATGAAATAAATAAATGTGAGAGCAGAGCGTTTTTATTGATTGATTGATATTTAATTCTATTTTATGTATTTCTTTTTGTGTTTATTTCAACATTTCTTTTTAGATTCTTTTTTTTTTTATCTCGTTTTTTAATTTTTACTTATTTATTGTATTTCCATTTAATTTATATTTATTTTTTGTATTTCTTTTTAAATTATATTTTTTATATCTGATTTTTTTCTCACTTTATTTATGTTTAATTTTGTTTGTCCTCCATAGAAACTAGGTTATTTTTCAAAATGGGTTAGCCCTACTGCAAATTCCCGATTTATTTTCCAACCTTCCAAATTCTCATGATGTGTGAGTTTGTCTTCATGGATGATGAACTTGTTAGGTGCTGGAGATCCTGGGTAAGAAGTTCCCCCCAGAAGAGAACTGCAAAGGGTTCAAGGTGCTGCCTCCGTATATCCGAGTCATTCAAGGAGATGGAGTGGACATCAACACACTACAGGAGGTGCGCACGCTGGTGTCTCGCTGGTGTCTCGCTGGTGTCTCGCTGGTGTCTCGCTCACTCGGGATGTGAGAATGTCCTTTCTTCACTTGATTTTCTTCCTTACAGATAGTGGAGGGGATGAAGGAGCACCGGTGGTCCATTGAGAATGTTTCCTTCGGCTCCGGGGGGGCTCTGCTGCAGAAACTGACCAGAGATCTGCTCAATTGCTCCTTCAAATGCAGCTACGTGGTCACCAACGGACTCGGGGTGAGGGACGGACCGCAAATCTCCACTTTCCAGCCGTTGTTTTGGTTACTGTATTAACTGTGAAAATGTCAACGTTATATATTGTTTTGAATTATATGCATGGCTATATTTTAACTACTTTGAGAGCCTTGTCAGTGAAAAGTACAATATTTAAGAAATAATAATCACAATTTGCTTATTAGATATTGAGATGAACTGAGCATTTTGCTTGCCTCCGACAAGGTGAACGTGTTCAAGGACCCCGTGGCGGACCCCAACAAGAGGTCAAAGAAAGGACGCCTGTCTTTACACCGGACTCATAGTGGGGAGTTTGTCACCCTCGAAGAGGGCAAAGGTGACCTGGAGGAGTACGGAGTGGTGAGTTTACTTGGCACACCTGAAAATGCGTCACTACGAGGGGGGTCACATTTTTTATTGTAATTAATCGCATGACTTTAATAGTTTTAACTCATGATAGATCTCAAATTTTATATCTGTACAATCCGTTTCTAATTTCATAATAATTCATCAAATTGAGTTAAAATTTAAATGATGTACTATACTGTAAAAAACGAGTGTGATATTGATTTGTGTTGGTCATTTTCTGCCACTAGATGGCATCATTGCATTTGTAAGATGGTGACAGCTCCGTGCATTTTTCTTTTCATATTAAGAGCGGTCTAATCGTTGACATGAAGTCACTTGTGAAACTCTTTTTAAATTGTCAAATACAACTTGAGCCCAGTCTCCACAAATATATGCATTATTATGACATTTGTTACTTATAAGTTTGATGTGGGCGTGTCTGCTGCGTTGCGACTGGAATTCCCCCAGTACAGGCTTTCCAAGTAAGGCATTAGTCGCGTGCTAAAAGAAACGAGTGGCGTCAAGGGAACCTAAAATTTTGACAGCCCTCGTCAATAAGAATCACGGAGGAAAATCCAGCACGGTTGTCTTGACGTCCAGCGTGTGATTGCCGTCGTTCATCGCGTGTTCTTCTCCCTCTTCCGCCTTCCTCCCGACCAGGACCTGCTGCACACGGTCTTCCAGAACGGCAAGATTGTGAAGACGTACACGTTTGACCAAGTCAGAGACAATGCCAAGCTGAAGGAGAGCGAGCTCGACTAGACGCTGACCCCCGTTCTGCCCTTCATTAAGCCCCACTGCCCCTTTTGAGCCCCCCTTCCTCGGCCACTGACGTCACGACCCCGAAAACCAGCCGAGGCTTTTTGTGCACTGATGCGTCCCCAATTCCTGTAAAACTGTGATTTCCTTAAAAAAAAAAAGAGAGAGAAAATTGGGAACTCCACGGAGCTCGCTCACTTCTCATGATGACAAATGTTCTTAAAAAAAAATGAAGAAACGTATATAAATAAGAACCGTGCCAAGCCAGTGGAAGGTTGTTGTTTGAGCTGCTGCCCCGCCCTCCGAGCAAACGGGACGATGTCATTGGCTGCTCCGTTTCCATTGGAGGAGACCGCCCAAAGGTCCCCGCAATGCGTTCATGTGCCCTCTGTAGTCTACCTGGCTTTGTCTTTCCTGTGAAGGTGTTTAAAAATATTGAAATAGAACTACAGTTTACTTGCAGGCAAAATGGAAAGAAAAAGGCTGAAATCTTTCAAGTTCTGCCTGAAATGTTTCTAAATTGCTGTCATCTCCCTCAAAGAGCATTCCCGTCATCAAGAGGCCATCTTATTTTCTACACGTCTTTTTTGTTTCTCAAGTTTGTATTGTTGAAAATGAGGCATTTTCCTGAAATAGAGCAGCTTTAGCGTTCCTCTTGTTGGCACTGAGCTCTTCACAGTGGGAGAATGTTCTCCAAATGACCCAGCGTTGACGTCCAGTCGGTTCATCGCACAAAAACGTCTTCACTGGAATGAAGAGGATCCAAGTACGTGTGTGTGTGTGCGTGCGTGCGTGCGTGGCTTCTGATGCGCGACTGTCTTACATCTTCCTTTATGCAAATTATAATTGTGGAAATGTTTTCTTTTTCCACTAGCAAGGTATTTATTGTGGCGGGGAAGGTGCGTGACACTTTTCTTGACGTGGTATCTGTCGCTCTCACTGCCGGGCGCGTCTCCTCCGATCAGCCACGTTGAGAAAAAGGGATGCTCCGAGCTGTTGACCTCACAGGTATCAAACTAACCAGCAAGAACATCCACTCAACACTGACATCAACACATACTTGCCAATGGATCCCGTTCGGGCGGGAACTGGCAAATTTCAAGCCGCCTGGTTCCCCATTTTGCAGTCGAGTACGCCGTTGACATTGTGGGGACTGACTGGAGAAGATCTGACGCCGTATCTGGCAACACGCCAACTTCAAAATTAAACCTGCCAAAAAACATGGAGATCAGTGGGACGCTTTTATTTTGACGTTGTTCCCAGCAATTCTGCTCTCTGTAACAATTTGGCCAAATATATCTTTACGATAGCCTTTTTATTTCACCATTTGTGAATAAACATCTTCTAACTAGTAGATGAACACCTTAGCTGTTCACGATAGGTTTCACACTGGATTCCGATTGGAATTTCCCCATGTGGTGTCAGAAGGGTGTGCAGTTCCATTTTTCAGCCACAGGTGGCAGTAGCCATTCGAAACGGATTATTCTCCTTTTAACATCTTTAACAGCAGTTTGTGGAACAGTATTAAGCGAAAATACGTGTTGTCTTCTGGATTCATAATTCATAATCACCAAGCAAAATGTTAATGGCCGCCGCATGTTGCTGGTCGCCGTGTGCACTCCCTTCCACAAATGCGCCATGAGCAACCCTGTTAAGAACAATCCAGAATTTAGTAGAACATTGTTAGAAAAACTATATAGATATACAGTATTACATTGAAACTGTGGTCATTAACACTACCAAATAGTATCATAACACTTTTTTTCCGTCCATGTTTTTCTCATAATCATGCTCTTCAAAAATGTCACCATGTTCCAATCTTGTTTTTCACCAAATTCTTGAAATGTTCTTTTCATGTCCATGACTCAGACCTTCCCTTGCTGCTCAAGCCTCAACCCATTTGATTTATATAAAAAAATAATAATAAGGCCCATGGCTCCACACCTATGACGTCACCCCTCGCACCATCACACTTGTTTAACGAGCTGACGAAAGCGCAAAACCACGGTGAAGGAGAACACACTTTTTTTTTTAATTGTATTTAATTTGTCTCCCTTGTTGTTTGATTTTACAACTGCTGTTTAAGAATCACCTCCCCTTTTTTTTTTCTTTTTTTTTTGCATAACTAGGAGGCACATTTTTGAGTAGTTCATGTTGATTTATTGACTCTGTTCTTACCTCAGATGCATATTATTTTGTATATTGCAGTAAATATCCTGGCCATGTACTGCCTTTCTCAACTGTGTACATAGTTTGACTGAAAGCAGACAGTGCGTGTGGGGGGCGGAGGCGGGTCCGAGAGACTGCCACATTAGATAGATAGATATTATTTTTGTTAGTAACACCTTTTTTCTACCTACACAAAATCCAAATTTGCTTGACTTTCGAACGTACGTGTGGGCGTGTGTGTTGTATTACGGATGGTCAATTCATTCTTTTCCTCTTGTTGTTGACTTCCATTGTGTGCGTGTTTGTTGTCCTGGAATCTCACGGGCACTTTACACAACCCACGTTGCAACAATTAAACAAGTCACCTGTCAGTTGGATGACCTTTGATTTATTTGTTTGGTTTGAAATTCTCTTATTGTTCGGTGTTCACTATTAAAAAAAAAAAAGGGCATTCAATTTCACTTAGGGGACAAGTTTTGCTGGTAAACTTGTTTTTTTTTTGGGGGGGGGGGTGGTCAATGAAAAATTAGTCAAAGTCTAACTGTAAAGGTTCAACTTTTTTTTTTTTATACTCGTGCAAATAATTACTATATTGATGTTGATAATTTGTAGTTAAAATAGTTCGGCTAAAATACTAAGGTTTCCGAGTGCCTTAAATATTACACTTGTTTCATGGTGTCATTTTCTGTGAAGTTGTTTTCAGTATAAAAAAAAAACGTTTTCACTGGATACTACACACCAAAATGCATTAATATAAAGGGTGTGGCCGTTGAAATTTTACAGCAACTTAATTTTGATCCTTTTAACGAAGCGTGTGATGTGGTCGTCGACTGTGTTTTTGTGTTCGGTAACCATTCTTTCTTCTTCCTTCTTTTTTATGGGCTCTTAATCCACTACAAATACCCCCCCCCCCCCCTCCATTTCCTGTCTTGGATGATTGGACAAAGTGATTCATCCAGGTGTGCCCGACCTCAGTAACCAGTGCCACGACGACTAATTCGACAAAATGGCCGGACACACCTGGATGAATCGGTTTGTCCACTCGTGAAAGACCGGAAACCAAAGAGTGGTATTCAATTCAGGAAGTAGTCGAGCTGCGCAAAGAGCCCATTGGTGAGAATATTCGCCTTTTGTGCAAGTTGTCATATGACTCATTCGCCATCGAGGAGGCTCACGAGCACGCGCACGCGCACTGGAGCCTCAACGACCGCCAATTAAAGCCACATTTTAAAAAAGGGGGGAAAAAAAGAAGGAACGTTCCATCGCAAGGCGAATGCAAGTGTGGCAGACTTAAGATGGATGCCGGCTTTAAAAGTGGTTGTGCGCGTGTCAGACGCCAAACCGTGAAAACAAAAATCGCCAGTGAGTTGCTTGTTCTGTAAAAAAGTTTCCTGTATTCTCGTTATCGAATCGACACAATCCACTTTTTCTTCCCCTCTGTCACTTTCCCCCTCCTCATTTTTTGCAGTGTTATAGGCCAGAAAATCCACGTCACGCTGTCAAATCACTCCCTCCTTTTTTTTCTTTTTTCTTTTTTGTGTCTTTCCTCCCTGTGTGGGACCAACATCACCGATTCTTACACTATTCGGGGCTCGTCTTCGTCCAAAAAAAAAAAAAGGGAAAAAAGTTTTGGACCCAAATCGTGATGACTGGATTTCGGCTCAACTTGTCCCCGTTGAAGGAGCCGCTGGGCTTCGTCAAACTCGTGGAGTGGGTAAGTGAGGTCTTTCTTTCTTTCTTTCTTTCTTTCTTTCTTTCTTTTTTCTTTTTTTTTAAATCCTGTGTATGTGTGTGTGGTTCTAAGTGGGTCAGAACCAGAGGACAAGGAGGTGCGGTTTTCTTTCCTTATCTAAACTACTTTTTAAGTAGCAGTACAAAGCTATTGGACAGTTTTATTGGCTAATTTTGTATATGTCATTTGATGGAAAGCATCTTTACAAAAAATGAGTCAAGTTTTGTCAAATATCCATTAATAATGAAATACACAATCTGTGCATCATGCCTTACTTCAACCTGGCCATCAGGGAGCCGTGTAAAACGGTCATGAATACAAAAGAAACTACTCTCAGTGACTCAGTAACCTGCAGTATTAGATTACCTTTTTTTGCAGAGGATAAAGAATATATGTCTCGGTGTTGTTTTATCGTCTGTTCGTGTTGATTGACAGTTTGTGGTCAAATATACGAGGCTTATAATCCCACAACTCCATCCATCCATTTTGCGAACCCTTTATCCTCGCAAGGGTTCGTGCTCGTTGTCAGTTTGTCAAGTCGTGCCATCTAGTGTTGAACTAAGAGAACGCAATGATTTTGAAGCACGCGCACTACGGTGCCTCTGAGAGGCCACACTTTGCGAGCCACCAATTCACCAATTATTATTTGGAGTGAGCGAGCAGCCCGGCTGGCAGGAGCTAGCAGGAGAGGCTAGCAAGAACTCGCTAAAAAGAAAGGAGAAGCTAAAGGCTAGAACAAAAGCGAAGACAAAAGCCCGAATCATGGGGCTCAGTGACGACCAGCGCTGTCGACGGTAAGCGGCGGTTGACCCGTTGGGTTCGACGCTAGCTGCAAGCACCATCAAAGGCTAACTACGGTTACAAAGTTCTTCTCCTTTGAGTATTTATAACAGCAAGATGGCGGTGAAGCATGTCGGTAAGGCACAGCACAACCGATGTAATAATCCGCCAATAGACCTCCGATTACGTTTGAAAAATGTACGTTGATGTGATCAGAGGTGGCAAGTCCAGGTCCAGAAAGTATAAGTCCTGCCACAGTTTGGCTTTCGGTGCTAGCTAAGTGAGCTCCCTAGCTAGCTCCTCGGGTGCTCGGCAGCTAGCGCAAGGGGCTAAAGGCAAACTGGCAGGGTTTTTACTTTCTGGACCTGGATTTGCCACCTCTGGATGCGATAGAACATCACATACTTGAAGCTGATGGAAGGCAAAACTGCTTCTTGCTGCGACGTGAACAAAGTGAACTGACGTCCATTTCATTGACTTCCTGTCCTTTAAATGAAAATGCTTTCTTATCCATCCGTCCGTCCTTGCGACCTCGGGAAACGTCATCAGTCACGGCCCAAGTTGAAAGTAGGCACGATCGTACTCGAAACGGCCACGGTTCGAGATTCAAGCCGTGCTCCGTCATAATTCACCTTGTGGAAGAACAGTCTGGCAGAAACGGATCTTACATGTAGCGCGTGTTTGTACGTATAGAGCGGAGGAGACCGCTTCATCCTCTTCGGTTCTCACTGACCGCACGGCTTGGACGATTAAAGCAGTGACTTGCTTACTTGAAATTGCACAAGTCGGCACATTACACGATGCTAACTCCTGGCTCATGTGAGCATGCGCTAGCTAGCTCCTCGGCTGCTTGTTTACCTGCTAGGGAGCTAGCTAGCTAGCTAGCACAAGCAGCTAAAGCCAAACTGCGGCAGGGTTTTTGCTTTGTGGACCGGGATTTGCCACCTGTGACTCTAAACGTCACTTCCTGTCGTCTGTTCCCGCACTCCAATCGCTCCCCCGAACATAAACGTGAACTTCCGCCAACAATACTCGTGTTAGTCGTGGAGGCATGTTTTGCCTGCCAACTGGGACAATGTGTGCCGTGAATCCACTCCATCGGTATACTCTTTTACTTTCCTCCAAACGGAGCCGCATGTTGCGTTCAGGGTCACATTGTTCAGGGTTGTTTGTGAAAGTGTCAATTGTGTCATATGATGAGCTGGCGAACAACAACTTGATGTCCTCGTTCCGTAGTGGGAATATAAAGCGGACCTAAACGTTTGTGCTTCCTGAGATTCGAAGAGTTGGACTGTAAACAGGAAGTCTGGAATGCATGGAAGTGCGGATGATGGTGTTGACCCAGATGCGGTGAAGGTGACATGTCGGCTTCCCCTCATACAGGTCGTTCCGTACGCTGGAATGTGAGCGCGTTTGTAGGAAGCGCCCGGGCCGTTAACATGTGGCCGCACATCTGGTTTGAGGCCTCAACGCGTGTACGTGTGCTCAAAGCGCGCATGTGGTGCTGAAGTCAGCACTTTTAAACACAACAACACGGAGACACTCCCTGAACCATGACATATGGTTCGGCACAAATTTGACCCAATTTGACATTTGATAGCAATGCAAATACCCGAAATATCCTTTCCGCCTTGAAATTTGACTAACCCGAAACACACACACAAAAATTCGGCAATTTTGCCTGTTTTTTTTTACAGTAGTATCAATTATTTTAAATGTATGAAGGTTTGAACGTTGAGTGTTAAAGTTAGAGAAATTTGAGAAAATGCAAATGCCTATATGAGAAAAGTGTCGTAAGTGTTTGGTGAGGGCTGCACGATGTTGGGAAAAACATGTCTCGAAATTTCAATATTATTGTGATATTTAACGTGTACCTTTTATCTAATGAAAGAATGACTTTTTTTCATTCCGAAAAATCAGCAAGCTCAATGTATTCTTAGTTCATTGTAATTACGCAACCATTGGATGGCGATGCACATTTAAGTGTGCGTCTGCTCAAATTCAGATCAAATCATAGAATTCCAAATTCACGTCTTTGCGATATGCATATTATGATGTGGGCCGATATCGCGATATTGATATTTTCTTGATTATATTGTGCAAGCTTAAAACATTTCAAATAAATGTCAAATCTGTGATAGTGAGCACTTCTCCTTTGCCGAGATAATCCATCCCCACTCACAGATGTGCCGTATCAAGATGCTAATTAGACGCCATGATTCGTGCACAGGTGTGCCTTAGACTGCCCACAATAAAAGGCCACTCTGAAAGGTGCAGTTTTGTTTTATTGGGGGGACTCCAGTCAATACTGGTTTTGTGAAAACCAGTCAATACTGGTTTTGTGAAAACCAGTCAGTACTGACTGGATCAGCCGTTCGTGTGTTCAAGCCTCTCCACCCACAAAAATGTTTCAATCAAAGAATTGCACTGCAAATATCAAATATCAAACGATGGCACATTTTGCCCACGTTTTGTTTCAATTCAGTGGGCAATTTTGCGCTGCTCTTTCTGGTAACTGTCGTTTTTTGTTTGTTTGTTTTGTTCCACAGGCCTTGCATAAACCGCGTTTAATCTGCTTTGTCTTCTCACGTCGATGTCCGTCTGACTTCTTAAAACCCGATTCCAAAGACAGACGTTTGTGCGCGCGCTTTTGCATCACATGGTCTCCTCCACGCTAAATCGCAAATGCTGGCCAGAAATTCTGCAGCGGAATGCTCGCCGAGGAGACACTTGAATCGTCAGCATGCATTCGAGATCACAAGAGAATGCAATTTCTGAAGGAATTTGCCGTCCATGACTAAAATCGGACGATGCTGAAGAGGGAGTGCTTTGAATCGGTCAACAACAACAACTCCCCCATTAGCCATTTATGCGATGAGGCCACAAGCCCGTCTAATAAAGTATTTGTTTCTTTGTTTTGCGGTAGCGATATGGAAATGATGGCGCTGGTTTCGGTGGTGTCACTTACTTGTGTGTCTTCGCTATTAGTGGCGGAACACTGCAGTTCGTAAGTGTCATTTCACAGCACTCGGTACGAGGGATGTAACGATAACAGCAATATTGCCATTTTAAAATGGCCACAATATCTTCGTCGTCATGTCATTATATTCAAAGCAGCACATTGTGGCAAGTTACACTTGGGCAGTTCCAGCACCCTCTGGTGGTCAGTTTATTAGCGCAGCTTAATTAGAATTAGGGATGTTTTGGCCGCTGCGGCGATTGTCACCCGCATAAATAAGCAAATATTTGTCAACACCTCATAATACCAAATGATTTCCAACCCAATGCGACTCATATGGAAGTGTTGGTGCCGACTGGCGTTGCTGGCGAGCGAGCGAAAGGAAGACGGCGAGTCCACGATGCGATCAAGTGACGCCGTTGCTGACTTGTGATTTCCCTCCCGTCGTTTGAACGGCGCCAGTGATGGAGTCCAGATGAACGGAGCCGCCGCTCGCGAGCGGTTTGTTGCGTCGGGTGTTTGGCGTGCGATATTTCAATGAATATGACTCACCAAGTCAAATGCCGTTTTTCACTATTTTGCCACAACGATGGTCTGGACATCCGGACTCGGTGGTCTGGACATCCGGACTCGGTGCACCGCAAGTAATTCCAATGACTTTAGACACCTTGCTGTCTTGTTGTTCCGAACAGCTGACGGCCATATTTGCTTTTGGAAGCTGCGGCGGTTTCACGGCCCAGAACGTCGTGGCCATCTTGTGCGGCGATGGCAGAAACGAAACACTCGACGTCAATTACCGCTACCCCTTCAGGTGAGAACGCCGCCTCGTCCATGCGGAGTTTGGCTTTTAGACCAATGGCAGGTTTGATATTTTGTTGGGGGGGGAAAAACCAAAATCGATTACACAGGGGAATTTTTGAAAATATGAATAAAATAACGGCTTTTTTTTTTGTGTCCCTTCACGCGTACAACAAGAACGAAATGAATTGCAGGCAGATTGAAGTCTTTTACAAAACGCTGCCTTTTAATATTTGTCTAAACTTCTGGCAAAGTTTTTCTTTTTCATTTCTAAGAATTGCGCATCACATTGTGGCCAAAGGGAGAATTGCTTCATGTGCCTTTTGGTTCCCGTAAGCTGCTGCTGCGCACGGCAAACTTTGCATGCACGGCACATTGTTTACTTGCCAAGACTTGATTTGTCCGTTTCAAGATGAACACAAAACCAAAAGCTCAAAGAAAGTCAACAGCATTAAAGAGCAGCCAGTCATTTTTTCATATATCGTTGCTGCTGAGTGAAAAACACTTCTGTCCATTTTTGTCTTTTTTTTATTTTTATGTTGATGTTTTTGGGATGCAAGTGAATGCAGACGTCCCGAAAACATCAACGCAACCATTTTGCTTTCTTCCACGTCGTCGTGTTTTGTTGTGTCGTCAGGTTAAGTCAGGTGGCGCTGATGGAAGGCAACTCCACCATTTGCAATCGCTCCGTCGGCGCCACGCATCTGATGGGGGACTCGTCCTCCGCGGCCGAGTTCTTTGTGGGCGTGGCCGTCTTCTGCTTCCTGTACAGCATGGCCGCCCTTTTGCTTTATTTGGGCTACATGCACGTTTACAAGAACTCTGACTTTGGACCCATTTTGGTGAGAGCTTTGCATTTCTCTTATGTTCAAACGAGGTCGGGGCGATTCCAATTTTTGATCTGAATTCATCGCATGACTTCGATAGTTAACTCGCGATTCATCACACATTTTATATCTCTTCTAAATGTACAATAAGATCTTTTTTTCGTAAGTTTTCATACATTTGTTAACAAAAAAGTAGATGCAAGATTCAGATTAAAAACAAGTGTGCTGTTGACTTGTGTTGAGGTCATTTTTCTGCCACTAGATGGCATAAATGCATTTGTAAGACATAGGTGCATTTTTCTTTTCATATTAAGAGCGATCTGATCTTTAAGACGAAGTAACTTGTGAAATTCTGCACATCTTTAAAATGGTAAAGCACAACTTGACCTCAGTCTCCACAACTCTGCGTTCTTATTTCATTTTGTTCCTGCAAAATTTAGACGTGGACGCGTCTGCTGCGTCGCGACTGGAATTCATGCCCCCGGCACAGGCTTTCCAAGTACGGGGGCGGTCCTTAATTGCAGCTTAAAAAAAAGAAAAAGAGTGGCATTAAAGGAAGTCCAAATGAAGGCACTCATTTCGACACACTTGGTTAAAAGTGGCGATAATAAGTCCACACACCCCTGTTCGAATCAAGTTGAGCCGTTGCCGTCCGCCTTTTCGACAATGGCAGTAACAGCGCGAGTGTGCGTGTGGATGACTTGTAGGACTTTGTCATCACGGCCGTGGCGGTGTTCCTGTGGCTGGCGTGCTCGTCCGCCTGGGCCAAGGGCCTGCAGAACGTGAAGGACGCCACGGGCACGGAAGGCATCGGCGCCACCGTAGCGCTCTGCAAGGCGAGCAACGTCACCTGCGAGGTCACCGAGTTCGCCAACCTGCGCACGCTCAACATGTCCGTGGTGAGATTGGCCTTCATCCCAAATGCGCCTTCGTTGGCTTCAGTCGTGGGTGGGAAACACTTTGCTCCTTTGCTGGTCACCCTTGTTGCTAGGCAGAATGAGTTGGGCTCAACCAATACTTGCTTAGCTTTTGCTGCATCAAACAGTGGATGCAAAATCGATTTCAAAATAATATGTATATTCAAGATATATTTGGAGAAGAAAGTTAGTGTACTATTTTTAACGGCGCCATCTGTTGGATTTATGCAAAAGTGTTACTGCCCAGTTTCTCCAGCACGAGTCCTGACTCACAGTCATGAGACACTGAGCAACAACACTTTCACGTGTTCCCCACTCGCACTTTGAATGAGCCAGCATTTGTTTTTTTAATGTTTTGTCCCCCCGCCCCCATCCCCCCCCCCCCCCCCCCCTCAGGTGTTTGGCTACCTCAACATGTTTGTGTGGGCCGGCAACGCCTGGTTCGTGTACAAGGAGACTCGCTGGCACTCGCAGAAAATGTCCCGCCAGCCTGGACCGGGCGGGAGGCAGCAGCTCCCGGCGGCTATATAATGCAAACACGCGCCACCAATCAACGTCTTCATTGCTCATTTGGCGTTTTGTACCCAAACAATTGCTTTTTTCTGATGCATTAATGCTTTTAGAATATCAAATTGGCTTTTCATGTCAAGTCGCTCCACCAAAGACGTTCAGGGTCCTCGTTAGGGTACCGCTATTATCTTTTGGCTTGTCCTAATAACGGGAAGGTACTCACTCATTATAGCACCTAAAACCTCAATTCCTTTGTTTTTTTGTTCTGTACATGCTCAATCCTGTTTCCGTTTGCTTTTTTATGCTTTTCACTGCATTGATATGATTTGATATTTCCATCTTTACTCATTTCAGCCAAGGTGCTCGCTGTAAGCTTCATTAAATCAGGAGAGGTTATTCATTCTCGTCTGCCTTTGTTTACGTCAGGATTCATCTGATCTGACTCTCCCCACCATGATGTGTGCACACTCATGGCCAACAATGAGGCGCTCTAAAGGGGCCGTGCTGGCAGACTGCCCAGCTGGACGATGCATTTTAGTGGCGTCGGCATGGAAAGCAAGTGCGTCGATTGGCCCCGTTTTAGCCTTAAGCCCCAAAAATGGAGGAACATTTAAATGCTGGCAAAAGAGTTTCAGCAAATATCTTCTGACATATTGAATATATTTAGTAGGGATGTCAGGCGATTACATTTTTGGAATCCTGATTCATCGCAAATTTTACATCTGTTCTAAATGTACAAAAAAAATAATCTAAATGTTTGTACTCTTGTTAACAAAAGTGGTATTAAAAATGAACATGAAGTAACTTGTAAAATTCTGCACATTTTTTAAATTGTAAAATACAATTTGTCCCCAGTCTCCATTATTATTGAATTTATTCCTGCTCGATGTTGTCTGCTGCGTTGCGACTGGAATTCATCCCAGTACAGGCTTTCCAAGTAAGCAGTCATCAATTAGTGGCGTTAAAACAATTAGTGGCGTTAAAGGAACTTAAAATGTACTCACAATGAACGCACTCATTTTGACATCCCTAATAAATAAATAAAGCCCTGAATGGGGTCTTTCAATCCGGGTTAGAATTGTTTCGTTTTGGAATGTAGTAGGACATGCTTTTATTTTTCATTTTTTATTTTGCAACAAGTACTCTTCTCTTTTCTTCTCTTTTCAAACACGGTTTGAACCACGCCCACCTCCAGCAATACGCGCCATGACAAGCCAATAAGCAGACGTGTGTATTTGCTGACGTTTCATTCGTAAGTGAGTTGCGCTCTCAGCCAAAGAAAATGGCCGTCATTGCAAGGGCAAGCCACGTGACATGTGCCGTGCATAACATCTTTCGAACCCAGTTGCCAAGGAAATGCCATTTCCGCATCATTCCTTCTGGATGAGGTGGCAGCGGCAGAATGTTGAATCTGGACGTGGATTGTTGACATTGTTAGCATCTCCGATGTTCCAAATTGCTTATGTTGTGTTCCATTCATTGTTTTGCTCTTTCTGTACTGGTTGATGCTTGATTTGTTTGCATTGTGACAGTTGAGTGTCTGCAAGGTATTTCCAATGTATTTTGATATCTGTTGCATTTTTGCTTGGAATGTGAGTAAATATGGATGTGGAATAAACAAAAATGGACGTGGCGGTATACCGGTGATGCCCCCGCACATTCTGTATTCTATATAGCATTTCATGTTTTGTTGCTTTATGAAATATTCACAATTTAGATAATATGCCTTTGTGTTTCTGCAATGCAATTTAAATATATATTCTGTTGTAATCTTTTCCTCCCTGTATTATTGTGTCCTTAAAGAGCAACTCAACACTAAATCAACTTTTCTTCTGATACATATTTTTTACATTTTAGTGCATTTTTGTTTAAGCTTGAGACAAACAAAAATGTTTGTGCGGTGCCGACTTCAGGTTAAAAACGGGGATAAACACCATTTTTTCTCTTGGGACGAGCATATACTGTACTAGCTTAGTGATTTGTTAGTATAACATTTGGTTAGTTTATTTAGCATGGATTGTGGTAGTATAGAAATAATTCCGATTGTAGTTTTCACTGCTGCTGTCAATCACAGCCAGACGTGACCACGCCCAACCCTCTCCCCACTCACAATGGTCCTCCTTTGAGCGCCGTTTTCAAATATTAGTGAGTCTGCTTGCACTTAAAAGGGAGCGAAATAGATTTGCTTCTCATTAATCCTAATGAAGTGCAGTTGCTTATTTCGGCCACAAGAGGTCAGTGGAGTAAAATATATGGAAGCATACTGCACTGACCCATATTTTAACCTAAATTCTACAAATTTGTTACATGAAATTGTATTCATTGATTACCATCAGTCCATTATGTGGATGTTAGGTAAAAAATAAAATAAAATAAAAAGAGTCCGATTTCAGCCTGTCGTGACTGAAAGAACAAGATAGCTTCTTTTTTTTGGGGGGGATAATTTCCTCTCCACGCTGAACTTCTGACCTCACCGGGTCGTGACCCTCGCTCGTCACTCCAAGCCGACTACTTCCGAAAGGTGCCGGAGATGACGTCACACGATCGTTCCTCGCCTGCTGCGTGCGAAAAAGCGAGCGAACGAGAGAGAGAGAGGAAGGACGGCTCTCGGCGAAGCAACAAGGAGGAAGAGCAATGGCGACACTGGCTCGCCTCATAGCAAGTCCGGATAGCTTCCTCAGCGAGCCTTGGTCTTCGTTCGTCGGTGCGGCTCAACTGCGTCTCGTTGACGGTAAGTTGCGAACGCGCGCAGCCGTGGACGGTTGTCTTTTTGCGGGCAAAGTGTCAGGAAGTGCCCCCCAAATCCCCCCCCCCCCCCCCCCCCCCCGAGTGTTCTCTGATTGACGGTTCTCCTCTAGCAACACGCAGCGGCTGTCAAAAGCAGCCAAGTAAGTCAGTGTCAAAACATACGAGCGCCAAATGAAATGGCCAATGGCGAACCCGACGCGTGGACCGCGCGCTCCCGAAGCAACGAGGCGAACATTGACGCTGCGTGTTTTCGGCCCACTCGACTCGGACACGCAAGCTGTGTTGCAACTCTCCACGACTTGGAAGTTTGGTAGCTGACAGCGACGACCGAGGCGGGCAGCCGCTGCTAACAAGCTAATGCTAACTAGCGTGCGTGCGGGTGCGCGTGCGTGCGTGCGAGCCCCGCCCCCTGCGAACAGTTTGGAATATTGTTCCGATTTTGTTTCCACGCAGACTCGCTTTTGCAGAAGTGCCACGAAGAGATTTCTGGTGTCAAAGAAGAGTTGCGAGTGGAGGCAAGTTGAAGAAGCTTCACTTCGCTGCGTGATGGCGGCAGTTTCGTACACACGAGCTTCATGTTGCACTTATTTCGGCTCCAGCGACTCGATTGTAAACAAGTCCGTCCGTCCATCTGAACCGCATCATCAATTACACTTCTTAGAGCTTTTTGGTTGACTTTTTGACACTTTTCAAACTAAATTCAATTACAGGCTGAATGTGCATGAATCTTGGGGGGGGGGGGGGGGGGGTTCATACATGAGACCAACATCAGCAGACAGATCTTTTAAAGCGGGGCTTTTCAATGACTAATTTTGTTGGGCAAAATGTTCAAATCAAGAAATGGAGCCGGCCCGACACATGAAGCGCCCAGTAAACAGCTGATAATGAGACATTTCAAACCAATACAGATGAGAAATATTCACTTTTTTTTTTTTATCTCCCTTTTACATTTGGAAACATGGCAAGGACATGAAAAACAGCATAGCAACACAAGACAATGTGTTTTTTTCCATTTAAATAAGAATCCAATCAAATTCTGTAAATAATAATTTTGGTCACATCTCACAAAGTGCAGAAGACCACGTTTGTTTCCGGTTATGTCCGAACTTGGAACGTTACAAAGTGCACGATATCGTGTAAGGACGTGCGGTCTATCGGATCCGCTTCCTTTCATGGATGGCGTGTCGTCTGTCACAAGCAAGCACGCGCGCTGGAGACGCACAAGCTATATTCTACATTTCTATGTATTTATTTTCAAGTAGTCGTCGTCCAGGAAGTTTTAGAAATGGTGACATGTAAGAAAAATCCATCATTTGTATAAATCATGTTGTAAAAGAGTATTTAGTGAACAATGACCAACATGAGTCACTATTCGACTTCGGTATTGTTTTAATATAAGGAGTCTCGCACGCTGAATGCTGCGCATCGGCTGGTATTTAGAAGTGCTGAAAAACAAGCTTGTTTGTCAATTGTACGTTTTGGGAAACCATCCTGGCATACCGGCAGCATTGCTCCTGCAACGGGCGACATTATTTATATAGCGTGTCTCGCTTACGCAAGTTTTTTTGCAATCTTTGTTGTCTATGATTCGATTCAGAATGGATTTTTGATTTTAAATGATTTGATTGATTGATTTCTGTTTCAATCTTGAGATTTGCAAACAATCGTCATGATCTACTCCAGTCTGCTTTGCAAGACAAATGGACACATTAAAGTGTCTTTAAAAAAAACTTTTTTTAGGGGTGGCAGGTAATTGCAATTTTTAATTGTAATTAATCGCATGACTTCAATAGTGAACTCACGATTAATCGCACATTTTATATCTGTTTTAAATGTACGTTTTCATACTCTTTTGTCAACATAAAAGTGGAAACAATGTTTATATTTTAGTCAGTGATAAAGTAATTTCATAACTAATCATAAAATGAGTTAACTGTAAAAAAAACAAGTGTGATATTGATTTGTGTTGAGGTCATTTTTCTGCCACGAGATGGCATCATTGCATTTGTAAGACGTTGGTGATAGCTCAGTGCATTTTTGTATTTTTTATTTTATTTTGGCGTGGACGTCTCTGCTGCATTGCGACTGGAATTCCTCCAGTACAGGCTTTCCGAGTAAGGGGTCGGCATTAATTGCGCGTTAAAGGAACTTTAAATTAACACACTCATTTTGACACGACTTGTTTTGTATTTTACAATCATTTTTAAATTGTAAGTAAAGTGATTTTGCCACAAAAACGCCACGTGGACCACAACTGCCACTCTATGTAGCTAGCTATAAATGCTAGCTCATGTGAATCGTAATAATTGAGAATCTTGATTCTTATGTGAAATTTTTTTTTTGGCACACCTCTCGTATACATTGTAGTACACTTTGTTGCCGTATGGATTAAAAAATGTCCATAATCCGTGTCAACAAAACCTAACTTTAGGTGATAGATCGGGAGGGGGGCACATTTATGTTTTTTTTTTTTTTTTTTGTTTTTTTGTGGTCATTCATTCACCATTTTTTTTGTATGGCGCTTATCTTGATTAGGGGGACTGATTGCGAATTGGGGTACATCGTGGGGTCGTCGCCAGCCAATGGCAGGACACAAAAAGACAAACCAGCATTTGATTGGCTCTCACACTTTTGCTGCCCGCAGCCCTCGTGTTTGGGAAACTCTTGACAAATAGCAAGCAGACGCACGAGCCGGCTGAAGCTTCCTCAGTCGGAGCCAAAGTGGAAGTGCTCAGGCTGGTTTTTAACAAACGCACCTTACATTGGGGTTGTGTACTGCCCCCCCCCCCCGCCCCCCCCATATAGATTGCGGCTCAAACTGATCTTCAGGATTCATGGAGTGTTGCGCTGTCATTTGGTATGTTGGCCTCTGAGAAGGGAAAGCACAATTGAAGCTCCAAAAAGTGAGCAGAAGGAAGAGGAATGTGAATTTCAAAAGGAATCTTTTCTTTTCTTGAATGAGCTCGTCTTTGCTGATTCTTCGCAGCTATTCGACGCTAATGACCCAAGACTTGATATCTGAATGTGGGCCTGTCTTTTTTTGTTTTGTTTGACAGCAAACGATGTCGTCAAACGTTTTGGGATTCTCATCTGAATCGGGTTGGGCTTGGAGCAGGTCAGCCGGTCTTTGTCTCAATTGGAATAGGAAGTGCCTGTAAGTCGTTGGAGCCAACGTTTCAGTCGCACAACTTGGCGGGAGACGCCATTGCAGAAATGGCTTTCCAAACTGCCTTCCGTCATTTTTCACGCCGCGTTCATTCAAGCTCCTCCTCCTCTCGCTGCCTTCCAATTTCAAATTCATTTCAA
This sequence comes from Leptonotus elevatus, assembly GCF_054856555.1. Lineage (NCBI taxonomy): Eukaryota > Metazoa > Chordata > Actinopteri > Syngnathiformes > Syngnathidae > Leptonotus > Leptonotus elevatus. The sequence continues at coordinate 177,993 of NC_141255.1, forward strand.
TTGATTTGTGTCGCAAGATTGCTCATGGAATTGAACACGTTGACGGCACTCGGCAAAAAGGACGGCCCGTTTCTGTACGATGTGGGCAGGACGTCATTGATTGGCCGCTCTGTCTGATGACGCTGCTTCTCGCTGTCCTCCTCAGGGATGCTCCGCCGCCGTCCGTTTCCAGTGCTGGACCACTCGCATCTCGTTGTCTGCCGCTCTGCAATCGGGTGGTCACTCCGCAGGGTTGCCTCACACGCGACGGTAAGATGAACTCGCTGTGTTGAGTGGTTTGCAAAATTCATTGAATTTTCCGCTCCAACTCGGGATGACTAAAGCTGCCAAAATGACAAATAAAGAAATGAACAAAGGGGAAAACACTAACTGATATAAAAAATATCATTCAAAAATTAAATGCAAAAAAAATAAATAATGCATATATATATGTAACTTGCAAATACGCCGGTAATTAACGTATTAACAGGTTTATACTGTATTTTCTTGAATAATGGGCTTTTCAATTCCTGTACATGAAGCAATATCCAAGTGACCTTGACTGATAAGCCTGCTCGCAACAGACGGCTTGCTTTCCTGTTTAGCTGACCTCCCTTTCTCCTCCCCCCAAAACCCTCACCGGGCATTTTCTCTTAAAACGGCTCGCCTAAATGAAAAGTGGAGACGAGACGCCGCTTCTGCGTCTTGCGTTCAAGATTGTCTATAAGATTTTCACACAATTTGTATTGTGAATTAATGCCTAATATAAACCGTTTTTAAAAAGATCCTTTTCTTGAGCAGACTGCCTCCAACATGAACGACCTTGCTCTTAAGTGCGAGTGTAAAGCGAATGCACTTCTTATCATTGACGATGCTGCTTGTCTTAACGGTGTGTATATAATTTGTTTTCTTTTAAGGGATACTTAACTCATTGAGCCGGCAGTAAAACTTTATTTTGTCCAGAATTCATTTGATCATTTCATTCTTTTTCATGTCCCTCGCTACTTTGCGGTTCGGTTCACTTTTGTAGATTTTTATTTACCCACTTTCAATAGTGCCATAACATTTTAAATGGATGCCGCTCTTTTTGTCCTTTTTTGTAATATTTGAATAAATATAAACAGCTTTTTCTTTCATTCAAGGCAAAAATTGGTAAATAAAGAACCACGTATCATAAGTAAAAAATAAAAAAATTGACATTTGACTTTTTTTCAATTCTTCTTTCTTTTTTTTCCGAACAGATCCCAGTTACACCGACACAATGCGAATGTCTCTTTACTCACACTTTCAAATGATATGGCATGATGGACGTTTTCATATAATAGTACTAAGCACGTGGTGCCCCTTTTTGGCTGGCTGCTCGCAGACCGCCGACGGGGTTTTGATTTCAACACGCTGCGTGTGGCGTAGTAAGACAAGCAACTCTTGTTTTGATGCCACTTGTTGCTCTTTTTCTTTGTAGTTTTGTTGTCACCCAAAAATACAATAATGACAAAATAAATCCAGCCAAACGTCTACTCAAATAGGCTTTATTTAATGTTGGGTATTGGCTAAAAAAATAGAAGAAAATAAATAAAGCTTGAATTTTGGAGCCTCTTGAATGTGGAGAGTCGACACAAGAAAGGCACGCTCGCATGTTTTCCTGCCACAACTCCCTTAATTGACACCCCTAATGGATTGATCCGACCTCACAACACCCCTCTGGCGTGAACCACCCAGCTGAGCGTCCTGTCCTCGTCACGCACCCGGTCCGGCCAATCGGCAGGCAGCTGGGCTCGCAGCATCGCCATAACGACAGGCACGCAGGCACGAGTGCACGAAGGCACGCCGGCACGAGTGCACGGTCGCCGGGGTGCCCTTGCAGTTTGAGTGGCTTAGTGACCTTGCCTGGGCAGCCGCCCATCTATTGTAAATCAGTACGGTGAGTTCCCAACCAGCACCGGATGAGCGCTAACGGCTCATCTGGTCCGACTCGCCGCTACTCGTCTGAATCGCGCGTAATGACGAGACCGTCCGGGCCACACGGTTGCATTGCGGGGGATCAAAACTGCCAAAATTACAAATAAATAAATAAGGGAAAATATAAACGTATATAACAATATATGATTCACTTCCATGTTCGCTGACCCGCTCCCTCGACCAATGAAAGAGTCCGAACCAAGACGCGCTTAGGACCGCCGCCTCGTTTGAATAATATTTCGACCTGACAGTCTGCAGCATGAAATAAATAAATGTGAGAGCAGAGCGTTTTTATTTATTAATTGATATTTAATTCTATTTATGTTTATTTTGTATTTATTTTCATTTTTTGAATCTTTTTTTATTTTTATATTTATTTTTACTTTATTTATTTATGGATATATATATTTTTTTCATTTATATTTTTATAGCTGCATTTTCACTTTTATTCATTTATTATTTTTGTATAAATTTCCACATTTATTTTTATATTTATTATTATTTAGATTTTCTTTTTATATTTTTGGTTTGGTTTATTGAACATATAAACATAAACACATTACAAGTATAAAATATAAGTTGAAGTTAAAAAAAAAAAAAGGAAGAAAGGGAACAGATGGTCAATAATATCATAATTTACATGTTCAAAAGGAGTAGAAAGAAGTACAAAAATGTATCTAGTCTTTGTGTTTATTTTTACGTTATTTATGGGTATGTATATTTTGTTGTTGTTTTTATATGCAATTTAAATTTGTATAAAATTTTTGAATGATTTTTTATATCCATTTTTATTTTCACTTTTATTGATTGATTCCTTTTAAAATGTTGGCAGTTTTGGTCGTCCATATTGCATACGCGAGCACTTATGTCTGACGTGTGTGACCGTGTGAAATAATCGGCGTCAGACTTGACGGGATTGGCATACCTGGGAATGCCACTGTGGACTTTGATCTCGCTTCTCTGAATGCAGCTGCCGCAGCTCCTCTGCTTCCAGATGCCTGTTTACCCACCTGCCGTCCACGCACGCACGCACGCACGCACGCACGCACGCACGCACGCACGCACGCACGCACGCACGCGTGAAAGGAATCACGTAAAGACGTCCTGCCAGACAGACTACGTTTACATGCAGGCAATAACCTTTTTTAAAACCCGAACATTGGCAATATTCTGGTTTTGAAAGGCCACGTCAACGCGTGCGATAACCGCAATATGCTCTTATTCGTCTTTTTAAAACCGAAAATAAGCCCCTTGAACGGAATACGGCTTCTTCCAAACGCAATCGTAATACCTGGGACCAACGGGGCATCGCTTTTTGTTGCGCGCATGCTCGCAACCTCTTTTTCGTCTCCTTTTCCTCTTCTTCGCTTATTTGTATTGGCAAGGAATGTTGCAGCGCCGCCCTACTGGCCAAAGGAGCCTCCCTTGAAAACATTGATTTCTCCGCTCCGTTTCCACGTGATTTTCCGTCTCTACGGCGAAAACGCCGCCCTTTTTGGTGCCTATGTACACATGCAATAAATGCAAGCACATACGTCCGTGCTTCTGGCATGTAACCCACGGGAAATGTCAACAAACATGGCGCCCACGGCAAAGAACCACACTTCTGAAGCCAGGAGGTAACCGACTACTTTATGTAGCGGAAATGACGTTTTTTACGTACCGTCAGCGCGTCGCGGTCCGAACGGGGTATTCCAGTCGAGCACAAATGAGCGTGCACATGGGAGTAACTTTGTCCGCCACGCATGTAAACGTGTAACCTCCTCTGTTGTTTTAGTAAGCGCAATTCTGACCTTAAGCCGAATAGCGACTGCGTGCAAACGTCGTCACAGATGCGCGCACCTCATCAGATGTGGCTAGAAAGTGTACACTTGTGTTTATTTTTCCTGACTGTGTTTTTCTTTCCCTCTCTTTGTCTGTCCGTTCTTTCAGGTCATTGGGGTTTAGTTTCCCAGTGAGACAGAAGAAGAATCCTGGACCGCCCCCCCCCCCCCACTTTGCTCCCACGACGACATGCATAGCAAGAACCGTAAGTGTGAGCTCCTCTCTTGATTTATTGCCCCGCCCGCTTCTGTCTCGTCCGCATCCGCTCGCTCGCTCGCTCTGATCAGCTCAGCCTCCAAATGGATTTATAATTGATGGCGCTGGTGAGTTTGCACTGCGCGCGCGCACGCACGGCATCCGCGGCTCGGTTGGCCGTTGAGCAACGCTTTGTGTCGTCGTACGCGTGAATGCGGCTTTTGTGTCTTTTCAGAAAAGCGCCACAGCTCTCCCGCCGTCCCTTGGAGGAGCCCGCTGGTGGTCGCGGAGGCCAAAGCCCCCGCCCGGGCCTTCCGGACCCCCAAAGACCGTCCTCACTCGCGCTTCGGCAAAGCGCCGCTCGCCGTCTACCCTCCCAAGCGGGCTCGGAGCAAGCCATGGTACGCTCCATCCTGAACTTGCAGTTTCTTGCCAGCTGTTCGGGTCGGTTAGGAAAAATGGAGCGACACCAAAAGCCCACCACGCGCTTTAAACAAACTGAAATGTGTTCAAACTTAAGAGCACCTTTTTCTTTTTCTTTTTTACTCTTTTACTGTCAAGAAATGGGAAATATCGCATCACTTTGAGGAAAGCAAAAGAAGACTTTTCTCGTACTTTTTGTCACGACCAGTTGAAGTTGACTGTAAAACTGACAGACATCCAAAGCAGGCCGTTCTCATTTTGTGAAACAAACAAAAAAAAAGTGAAATGAGCGTGCACTTTTCAGTCATTCTAAAGCTTCCGATATACGGAGTAGCGATAGCGATAAACCGAGCATATGACAATCGTCTCGGGCATATTGTTGCGCTCACAAGTCCAAATATGGCACATTTTTCATAATATTCGGTTCGCAACATGATCTGTAATTGAGTGTTGAAAAGAAGCCTGAGAGCAAATACGCCAACTGCGAAGACCCTTCGACTGCCTGGGAAGTCGTAAAACTCCATGGGAGCTTTTTGCGCGGTTACGTTGCCTCAACTTTGAAGGTCTGTCTTTGAAATATACTTGAATAGATTTTAGTAGAGTAGGCCTGTTTTTTGTTTGTTACGCAATAGCTGTAAAACTTGGTTGCAGAAGGAAACCTGGAAGTTTGCATGCAGATTGACTTCTGACTATTAGTCAAGTTGGCTCGTTTGCTTTTATTGCAATCTTGTACGTCCTCAGAAATAGTTTAGGATTGATGATGTCATCGTTGCTTTTAAGTCCTAAAGACTTTTTTGGGGGGCTATTTTTTTTCTAGCAATTCAAAGTAGCGATAGGTTTATAGAGATCCGGACGTCATGTGACTTTTCCCCGAACACGCCCCCTCTGGCAGTATCGAAGCATTTACTCGCGTTTATCCGTCAACTTTCCGTCCAAGACGATTCACGCTCACTTTGAGGAACAGGACATGATAGACATGCGCAAGGTGGACAGGTTGGATGCCGTTACTGTTGTTGATGAAGTGTCAGGAGTGCTTTTTTCAGCTCAGTGATGCTGGTATATGGAATCCCCCCCCCCCCCCCCCTCCACTTAAACTGGTGAGCATTCGGCTGGCGCCACCATCATTTGTACCGTAAAAAAGTCTTCTTCATGCTGTTTGTCAGTTATTAAATTCAACTGTGTCATGTCTATTAAACCGTAACGGCACGAACGTGCGGTAGGAGACGAGCTTCACGCCGATTAGCGTCTGCTGGCTCAGACCGTGTGCAAATTGCCGATCACGTCTTTGGCCTTTTGCATTTTATAACGGTGTAATTGAGCTCCATCGACACGATGAACTGATTCAGTAATTGACTCGCCTGATCTGAAGGATCGCAATTCCGCCATCTTGTTGCTCAGCCTTTTTATGACTGCTGTGGTCCATGGGTTCCTCTTTTGGTAGCCTGGGGAACGCTCGGTCCTTCTTTTGCCTCTTCTCGTTGTGGCACCTGATCGGCAACAGCTGTCTCTCATTATGAAAGTCGTTTACTCAAAGTAGAAGACTCGTTTTCTGTACTGCCAAAATGGCGGCGCTGACTTCCATTTTGGGATGTGTGTCGTCAACATCCGGATCTCTATTATTAGCGGGGAAAGTGTTGTTTTAATAACGTGAAGTGGTAGATTCCTTCCGTCGGCAATGATTTGTGTTTTACTGCAGATTCCCTAATTCGAACCTTTGCCAGGAACCGTCTGCGAAAAGAAACGGGTTTGACTGCACTGCAGCTCTTTTTGGGACCGCGTAATGACAGCCGTCTCTCGTTCCCTCCAGCGTCTCCCTTCCGGTCGTGAGCTTGGAGAAGATTCCGTGCCTGAGCAGCGCAAAGTCCACCTCACAAGTGCGCCTCACCGCCTCGTCTTGGTCTCCTCTCAAACAGCCGGCGCTCCCTGCCGCGGCTTTCTCCGACGACGACGCCCTCGCCAACGGTCAGGGCAACAGCGGGCGCTCCTCCGCGTCGCCGTCGTCTCCGGACGGACGGCCCAGCCCGGCGGCACGCTCGTCTCCGGACGGACGGCCCAGCCCGGCGGCACGCTCGCCACTTGACAGGCGGCCGCCGTCGCCGCCGCCGTCGCCGCCGCCGTCGCCGTGGCCTTCTCCCTCCCCCGCTCCTTCACCCGCTCGGCCGTCGCCACCGCCGCCTTGGGAGAAGAAGAGCGCAAACGGCGCCGAGGCTTCTTCCAGGGTGCCCAAGCGACTCTCAGGTTATCAGTTGTGTTATTATTCTGTCTCCGTGAACGACTTGAGAGGAATTCCGGCGATTGTGCGTGCATGCGCTTCGTACATTCACGCACTCACTTCTTCTCGCCGCCAGCTTTGCAGTGTGTCCAGCTTGAACATTTGGCTGCAGACAAGATGGCCGTGCCAGGCAGAGGGAGACTTTCCTTCCTCTTTTCAACACTTTCTCACCCGCTCCTCTATCACTGCTCGCTCTCCCCGCCAGATTCACAATCTGTTTACTCGTACAACTCAAAATGTCTGACTTTGTTGTATGTGGTTCAACTGATATTGTTCCCTTTTTTTGTTCTTCTTCCTGCTTTGCCGCGCACACACCTTTTAATTCCACAGCTGAAAGATCTTCCTCCATATTTCACCCTCGCTCGGCTCTCCCTCGGTTCCTGAGTCATGATTTCATATTTGTAGTGATTTCTTTTTCCTTTCCTATTGGTGTTGGCGCAGGGTTTTTATTCAATTTTTCATCAGCCCTTACTTTTGTTGACATTTTGATGTCATAACATAAAGGCCAATTCGTAACTCAAATGGAAGTGGTTTATTTTGACAAGTTGTGTTTGTTTGTTTCTCCTTCTTATGAGTTGCAGCAGCTCAGGCAGACGTAAGATGGGGAAATCCTAAATGCTGATTGTGACACAGCGCTGTAATGTGTGCTTTTATTTTTTAACAGGAAGAATATTTGACCCAAATAAGCACTGTGGCGTTCAGGACCCTAAGACCAAACAGCTGTGCACGCGTTCCCTTACATGCAAGGTACCGCACCATCCGTCCCAAACACGTTTAAATATTTGTTATGACTTCAGTATATCAACAAAACTGTACCAGTAACAGTCACCTTCAACTTTAGGGATCAAGTCATACCTTTGGATGGATTTGGCCTTTTTTAAAGTCCGACTGCCAGCCAAAATCTGATTATTATTTTTTTGCCCATCCAAACTGGATGACTCTTTTGAATTCTGAACAATCCCAAAGCACATGAAGTCCGATATTGACGTGATGGATAGAAACCGCATTCGGCAGGGAGGCGTTTTCATATCCGATTTGGACACGATGCATTTCAGTCTGAACGGCTCCAAACGCACAAATGAGATTTGATTGTCCGCGACGTCGCGCTACGCCAACGCTGTCCCGTCGCTTCGCTGCCCGACCGGTTCCTCGCATGCTACGGCAGTCGAACGTCGAGACGGCCGTGCTGGCCCGTCGGCTCCTCGTGTTCGAAACTGGAAATACTTAAACCCGGGTCCCGCTACCCGGTCACATGCTCAACCGGAAACAGCCAATTATTTCCCGGTCGTAGTCGTTTAAAAAACAACCAAGCAAAAAAAACAAAAAAACTGTTCATACTACGAATGCAGTAAGGCTTAACGGGCTTGCAAGAACCAGTCAGGCAGCGCGTAGCAGCAAAAAAAAGCAAACGACATCAAACATTACATGACGTGCGTGGCGACGCCTCCGTTCGGCGTCGTTGCTTCAGCAACCCGTCAGATGGGTCAGTAACGCAGCTCAGTCTGAACGGGGCCGGATCGGATTTGGACTCTTGCTAAAAACAGTCGTCGGGTTTACATGGAGCCGTGTAATCCAATTCGAATTCATCCCGACGGCCAAACGGAGTGAAAAGGCTCCGTATAGAGACGCCATCAGAATGAAATGGCTGAATGTGATCGGAATTTCGGCTTGACCGGGGGGGGGGGGGGGGGGGGGCGCTGTTCTCCCTTTCTGAACCATCCCAATGAGCATGTAAATGGCAAAGCTGCATCCGGTATGCAAATGCTCGCTTTGCCTTGACGTAAATGCGTTGTGACGTCATCGTTAAAACCTGTTTTAAACTGCTTGAAAATAGTTTTTATCAAGATGTTGCTTCAAAGAAAGTGTTCAAACTATCAACTACTAAACTATGACGAATGAACTCCATCTTGATATATCAAGTGATCGATGTCCGCGCGTCTTATGGCTGCCGCTGATCGGATTGATGGACGGAGCAGAACATGGGAATGGATCATGGCGCGTGTAAACCGGTGACCGCAGAACTTCATTCGGAGTGACAAAGAAGTCTCCATGTAAACGTGGCTCGTGTGGAAAGTCGGCTCTAAAAACCGTATTTGAAGAGGAATCCGATGGAAATCGGCAGAGGTGGACAGGACGGACCGCCGTCTTTCTGACCAATGGCGAGAAACAATAAAGGAACCCCGACTGTAATGACGCGTTGGTTCCATATGATTTATTTGGTTGTTACTAGCATAACTATGAGATACATTTTTCAAAAATCATTTCCAGGTTTGTAGAAACTTTATTTGTACGTACGCCGCCATTGTTGTTTATGCGAATGCGTTGCGACGTATAATGGCCGCTCGCTCTCTGCCGAGCAAAGCCAAACGGGTATAAAGGAAGTCAGGCAAGCCTCGTAGCGTTCCTAAAGAACAACATGCGAACGGGGGAGTCGCCCTCCCCCACGCCGTGCTCCCCTCATTCACCAGACGCATTCGACCAGGAGGTGATTGTGAATGTGTGCGATATCAAGCCGCTTTATGCAATTTCAACTATGATTGGTATTCTAACTAGTTTAATGATGTTTCATGCGAATTGTTTATATTGTGAATTTCCTCGGCAAAAGTCGACTAACGGGAGTATCAGTGCTTATTTGTATCGGATTGAAAGGACTACTGATGCCACTGACGGTGGGCATTCCGTCAATATTGATGGAATGCCCACCTTTGTCAGTCGGTCCTAAAAAAGCGCTGACAAAGTGACGATGGAAGCAATGGGTAAAATAAAACAGCGGACCGACGGTTACAGGTTGGTTGGGCTTAGAAAAAAATGGCAGATTGACGATAACGGAAGACAAATGCAGCAAAGCAAATAACCAAACGTGGCAAAACAATTACTACCCTGTAAGCCAGACAAAGTACCCAATTAGAACTTCCCCCAGCCTTGCCGTCTTCTTGCAGACACACTCGTTAAGCCACCGGCGAGCCGTACACGGCAGGAGGAAACCTTTCGATGTCCTCCTGGCCGAACAGAGAGGCAGGACCAAGGACAAGGAGAAGGAGGAGGAGGAGGAGGAGGGAGCGAGGGAGCAAGACCAGGACGGCTGCAGCCCGAGTGTGGATTCGCAAGACGTCGCCTGTCCAAGCAGCAAACCTCATTGCCCGAATGGACGCCCGAATGGACGCCCGAATGGACGCCCGAATGGACGCCCGAATGGACGCCCTCTGTCCAGAGTGAAATTAAAGCTGGCTAACGCGCACACACCCAGGTAGGAAGTTTGTGTTTCCCCACCAGGGGATGCTCTCAACAAGTATTGAGAAGAAAGTGTGATGAGAAACTCGTTTCTTTTTTTCCTCTTCAGACTTGTATGTTTTGTATACTGCTTTGATTGGGGAACAGACCTTCATCGATGTCTTTTTGACTATTTGACAAAAGCTTTGTTGTCATAAATGTGCCCTGTTTTTGTTCTTCGGTCTTGATTGTTGCGGGCTAAAATGTCAGATTTTGTGGCCAGTTTTTCTAAAAGTTGCAATTATTTCATCATCAACATCCCAAGGCAAAGCTATGTGCTTCTTTTAAACACACCTCAAATTCTTTCTTATGTTTAGTTTGACAAGAAACTATTTCACTGCCTCGTGCATCTCATATTATTGCCCGCACGTTTTTTTTTATTATTATTATTATTATTATTTTATAGCCACCTCCACTATTCACCCGGCTGCGTTTCGTAACTCCTTCAGGATTGCGGCTGTGGTCGCCTCCACGCCTCCGCCTCCGCCTCCGCCTCCACCACCGGCGCCGTTCCCCAGCCCGCCCTCCAACCCGCAGCTCTCACCCCAGCCTTGGGCAGCGACAGCGGGCGAAGATGGCCAGCGGCCGTCCGGCGACCACGGCCAAGCGCAGACCCCTGAGGATGCTGACGGGCCCGCCTTTCACTTCTCAAACAAGCACCCGCGGCCTTTAGGGGTGAATAACGACTCATTTGGAAGTTGCTGCGACTTAATTTTCTGCTAGACGAGCTTCAGTCACCGCACTTTTGCGCCACAGAGGGAGGGATTATTTTCTGGCTCTGTAATTTGTCGCCGTCTTATATTTTTCCTTCCTGTGTCCAGTTTTGCATCTTCAGCAGCCGGCTGATGGGACGAGGCGACTACGTGTTTGACAGGCGGTGGGACAGGATGAGGCTGGCGCTCCACAACATGGTGGAGAAGCGCCTCAATGCACAAACGTGGAGGTCGGTGTGCATTTTTGGATCCATTCGACACCGGATGAAATGTGAACATTTGCAATCATCAGTAAACAATTTTGACTTGTATATGACAAAATGCTTTATTGCTAACTGGTGCAAAAGCAAACACAACGAAGCGGCGACTCTTACCTTCTTTACTTTGGCTCAATTAGCATAAAGGTCTAACGTATCATCGCATCATTCTGACATATCTGCGTGCATGAACCAAGATTTTTTATTTTTGAAAGACAGACAAAGCAAATAAAAGTCTATATTTAACATTAGGGCTGCTCGGTTATGAAGAACATATTAATCATGATTGTTTTGTTAATAATTGAAATCATGATTAGGACAATCATTATTTTTTTTGTACAAAACCAAACAAATGTTTAAATGTAAAAATTATTAAGACAAATTGAAACTCTATGCAAGTTCCTTTTGGATGAAGCGACATTTATTCAATTAGTTATTTTAAAATAAAATAAAGGTTTAAATGTATACGTTTAAACAACTCAAAATTAGTATTAATGATCTTTTTTTTATGATTATGCTGAGTTTGAATTTGTGGAGTGTAACAATTGAAATTGTAATTGAATCCCGATTAATTGCGCAGCCCTATATTATATATTACAAGTTTCAACTTCATCTTAAAAAACTACAACTTCTCATAATATTCTTAAAAGTAACACAATTTTCGTCAACATGGTCCTTCAACCAAATCATTTTCTTCCTCTTAACTTAAATATCATACGATGACAACTTTCCTCTTGAAAAAAAAAGACCCCGTTATTCAAAGCAACTTTTTTCTCTTGAAAATATTTTGAAATATTACATGATACACAGATAATGAAATGATCCTAACAATGAACATATAAAATAAAGGAGAAAAAAAGAGTAACAAACTATAGTTTGAAAGGAAGCAAAGTTTTACAGTCAGTGAGTCTTTTAGCGAAATGGAATGTCAGTCAGTTATCATGTTTAAAAAGCTCACTAAATTAAGGCTATTGAATAATTATGAAATGAAGGTTAGCAAATGATTTAGATCTTGGCAAATAATTGACTTGAGTTTAGAAATGTAAACAAAGGAGGCGAAAATGAGATTTGATTTCTTTTTTTTTATTCTGACCGGTATGTTTGCTTGTATTCCGGATTGTGAGGCGGTCTTTGGAACAACGTCATTGTTGGCGTTCGGGTCCCTGGACTGAAAAATGTAGAGAGCTTGCGTGCGTCTTGTGTTGTTGCAGGAAGGTTCCTGTTGCTGCCGAGAGCCTGCCCCGCTTTTCCCCCCCTGTCGCCTTGCAGCAGGCGCCCCCTCCCTTGGACAGGTGTCCACCTTTAAGCTCCCCGTCCACTTCCATCTCCCGCCATTCCGCCTTCCCTCATCCTGCATCATCACGGGGAGCTTTGGCCCTCAGAGATGCCCCCCCCCGGCCCGTTTCCACTCTGGCCGCATCCCATCGCAACGCGGCCCATCGGCCCCCCAAAGAGAGAGAGGACATGATGGCGGAAGCGAAGAGGAAAAAGCCTTCCGGCGCCGGCTGCTTTCGGAACGGGACCGGCTATCATCCGCCATTGCAAGCGTCGTCGGAGGGACCGGGCGCCACCTCGGCCAGGAAAAAGGGACACGGTCGGGGGGGGAGTGGCCTTGGGAGCAGCTACAGTGACCGCTGGTTAACGAAAGCTGATGGCGCTCACGGCCAAAAGTCAAACAACAGGTAGGTGGCGGCATTTGCGCCTTTCCGGATCCACCTGGAGCTCCCAAAATGTCATCACCGGAGAATTCCTCTGGTCTTCTCCGCAGTGGTCTCGGCGGCACCGATATATCGTACTGGTCCAGCAGGGAGCCGGCGGCCGCCCGCTCCTCTGCCGCCTTGAATTCTGGGCAAAAAGCAGACGGGAGGAAGAGGAAGAGGAAGAGGAAGAGCGGCGTCTCTTACGAAGAGAAGAGCAGGCTGGGAGGTGGGGACGGCTTGTTTGGGAATGACGGCGAGCCGCAAAGACGGGTACGCGCTCTTCATGACCAACACTCACGCGACTCTTTAGCTTGCAGATGATTATATCATTCTCTTCTTGCAGAATTACCCGCCATTTTCTTTTTGAAAGAACAACAGCGAGAGACACTTTGTGCATTTTTAGCTGATAAAGATGTTTTTTTTTTCCCAAAAATGACGACATTCACATCCATTGCCGTAATTGGTGAAAACTAAAAAATATGCAGACGTGCACAGTTGGCGCGTGGTCCAATCAGCTGGAAGTATTGCACAGAATGTCCCGCCTTTCGCTGTGTAGCCGTCCCACATTGATATTGTGGAGAAGAAGTCAATCGCAATGATCAATCTGGCTATTGCCAGGTTAGCAAGATGCCCCCCCCCCCCAACAAAAGAAATGCTTTATATATGAATAGAGAAAAGAGGAGAAAATTGCCATTATTTAACCCCCCCATAAAAAAAAGTAGATGGTCTGTCATATCTGCATCATTTCATGACATGTAAAAGGAAAAAAGTGCTTCCACCAACGATCTGTGGATGAAAAGTCTTTCCGCTCCCCACAGGCCAACTTGCATCACTGACGCCGCCGCCCCCCCCCATCTAACCCCTCCCCCACCCGACAGACCCAATGGGGGCCACGTCTCCCGTTGAGTTGCGTTGACTTGAGCAAAGCGGGCCTCAGGACTGTCGGGCGGCACGTTTTGCTCCGCTTTCCGCTCGCCGCTCCGACTTTGGAGGACGCGAGCGGAGACGGCCGACTTGAAATGCTGCCGTGTTCATGAGGAATTTGCTTTTCACTTTTCGAGCTGTTGATTTGTGGTCAGCTGACAAGGAACTACTACACGATTGGCTTGGCCTTTTTTTTTTTCCTCCTCTGACGTTTGCTTGACCGCAAACTTTTTGGTTGGGTTTTAACCAGCTTCTTTGTTTGCCCTCCTTCCTTCCTTCCTTCTCTTTTGTCTTTTGTCTTTTGTATTTTGTATTTTTTGGACTCCCGTTTTTGCATCAAGCCGCTTTTGACGCGGACTGTCTTTGCGGGCTTATGTCCCGCGTGCATCGTGTGCGTGCGTGCGTGCGTCCACCCAGCATGGCTGCGTTCAAAGTGCTCTTACCGCCCTGGTCCTCCCTCGCAGCAGCTTCCAGCAGGGCCGCCTTCGGACTGTTCACTTTGAAATCATATATATTTTCAGAAGAAAGAAGAAAAAAAGTTCCGCATTGATGTCATTCAATGCATTTTATGTCAAAATAGGAGAGTGTGAACTCAATGAAACATTGTTTGTTTGTTTTTTTGCTATTTTAACACATGTTCCTATTCCCGGGTGCCACGTGCTATTTTTAAAGTTGAGGCTGAAGGAATAATTTGTCATTTTGAAGAATTGTTGAAAATATGTAGGTATGTTTATTATTCATCTTGGATATTTATTATGGTCTCCTTTTGCAGGCAGATGGCAGGATTTATACAGAATATAATTGTGATGCCAATTGCCTGGTTTGTCCCCTGAAATGCAATTTCAACTTCTTTTTTTTTTTTTCAAAATACAATAGTTCACATTTTATTTGTGCTTCACTCTAACTATGAGGACCAAAATTAAAAATAAATAAATTAATGCATGAAAGTGAAAATAAAAATTATTTTAAAAAATTATTTACAAAAAAATCAATATAAATGGAAATTAAAAAATATATATATTGTTTTAATTTCCATTTGAATGTGTTTTTGTATTTAATTTTTGAATTGTATTTTTATATCCGTTTTTATTTTAATTTCTATTCATTTATTTAGACTTTTATTTTATTATTATAATTATTAATTTACTTAAATGTTGGCAGTTCTGGTCCTCCAAGTTCAAGTGTGTGTGTGTGTGTCTATTGGCCATCGTGCAACACTCGTATTCATAAACCTTTTACGTACAGCAGATGCTTTATTGAAAGACGGGGAAATGTTTCACGGTTCCCTCGCTCGCCGCATTGCTCATGGCGAGCGGAATAGTGACACTTCACTATGAATGCGTTTGTGCGGAATGTGTGACGTGCCCATTTGTCAACACATGACGGTCGAGGGCCAGTCATACAACAGGTGCTTGTCATGCAAGACTGTGAATATCACTTTTGCTTGTTGGCCCCTCTTTGACACATTTTGAGAAGTTATTCGTGTTTATATGAAGTGGATATAAAAACTGCACAGCCTTCCTGTTCAAGTGGCAGCTTTTTGCGATATAAAAGAAATGAAGATAGAGGAAATCCACCATTAGTAAGAGGGTGTGCACACTTGTGCAACCACATTATTTCAGTTATTTTTGCTTCCCATCAAAAGTGTATTTTTTCCAAATGAGTTGTGTAGGTTATGGTTCACTTAATGTTGCAAAAAGTTAGGAAATGATTCCTCTTGGTTTCATTTTTAATATGACACAAACCTGGCATTTGAACAGGGGTGTGTAGACTTTTAATAGCTGCTGTAGCTCATGGGAAAATGAGGCATTCGGTGCGAGCCACCGACCTCGTGGATGAACGTGAAGACATCACATCTGGGGAAAGTGCGCCGCTGTCCATTCTCTGCAGCCTTCAAGAAGTCAACGGCAAGTATGTGCCGCCATTGTTTTTTTAAGAGCGGCGACTTGTTGACACCTGAAATATATTGTTGCTGTGTTTTGTCACTTTTTTTAACCATTCTATTTTTTATTTAAAAATGTTGCCAAATGTGGTCCTCGCAGCTTCTGCAACATTCTTTCCTACACAATGGATGGAATGGAGTCATTTGGACGTTTTTCCTTTGGGTGAATGTTGATGACATCGTGATTTCATGTCAATATGTGGCGATGTGACGTTTTTATTTTTGTTTATTTTTTATCACAAGCTGCACTACTGCTGAGCGGCACGCGAAGCTCACAAGATAAGCAGGTGAACGGCTGGTTTTGATCACCTCCAAATATTTTGTCGACGAGGGAGTGCGAGTGGGTTGTTGACGCAGCGCCGAAGTGGTGACGTCACGAAACGTCCAGTCAACGTCGAGTGTGCGACGTCACGCCGTGAATAGCGTGAGAGCCAGGCGAAGCAAAGTCAAGCTAGCCGCCATAGCGCTTGTTAACGCGATGCAACGCTCCACAATGCCAGCTTCAAAATAAGAGCCTAACGAGTACAGTACTTGGACGTCAATGTCTCGATCTTTTATTTTGAAGTTAGCCCGAGGAACCAATTGTCGCTGCTGACTGTCTTGGCCCGCCTCCAGTCATCGCCGCCACGCCACTTTGGTGCCGGCAGTGACCGAAAAAGTTCCAAACTTCATGAATGATTTTCAAAAAGCCGCCTTCGCAAAGCAGCACATCTAAGCCGCGCTTTTGTTTTCGTAGGCCAGCAGCTCCGTCCATCCAAAGAACGTCGCCGCGCAATCGCTCGTTTGTCATCAAATTCCACTGAGGGCAAAGGTCAAATGTGCTTGACGAAGGTAAGACGGACGATGCGCGCTCTTGACGTTGATTTTCTTCACTCGTGCTCTTTTCTCTCCGACTGTCCAAAATGTTGATGCGAGAAGAGATTTGAACACAAGACAAAACTGCATTACTTTGTATCTGCGCTACTAAAAAAAAAGATGCATTTCTCAAAGTACCAGAACAATTAGCAACATTCAAAAAACACTCAAGTAGAAAGCCGACATGACAATTTTGGCATATTATTAACTGGGCCTTTTGGCGATACTCGTCCAAGAAGTTACGTGTGTGTGTGTGTGACTTGCAGACCCATTCCAAAAAAAAGGAATATCTTGGAAAAGTTGATGAATTTCCATAATTCTATTCAAAAAGTGAACAATTCAGGGCCTTCAGTTGAAGGTTATCAGGATCTTGAATGTTTAAGCAACGACAGGGAGGCTAGCAAATACTCCAAAAAGGATACCAACAAGTTCACACATTTGTATTGTGTGTAATGACAAATGTATATCTTTTTAAAGGGCTCCATTCAGCAGCACCCTAAAAACAGCCTTTTGTGGCTTTGCTTTCGTTCTTCTCAAGAAAACACCCAAAAGAGTTTGAGCACCTCGACAACACATTTTTTTCTTTTTTGTATGTACTTGACCCATTTCTAAACCATCGATTCCCTCTCGTGGTATGCGAAATAATCACTCTCTACAGTTCAGTTGTGTTTCACTTTTTCTTTGCATGCAATTTGGCCATTATTAGTCACTTCTTTCCCACAGTCCCTTAAACAAAACAAAAACAAGTCATGTCGCCATTGTTTGGCCCGCATTGAACAATATTAAAAATGTCCAAATGGAGCAAGTGACATTCAGATTCTTTATTTACTTTTTGGATGAGAAGATGAATTTAACTTTGGACAAAATCTGCTTTCCGGTTCAACCTTTTGGCCATTTAAAGTGAGTGAGTCAAGATTTAGGAAGTAAATAAGGTCGGTTCAGTATTAGTCAAAGTACGCAGTAAGTTGGCAACTAGCATCACAAGCTACATCTCGGTGCTAACGTTAGCTTGAGCTAACGTTAGCATTGCAGATCAACAACATTGAGTTTTTTTTGGGGTCGCGGTCAAGTTGCCATTCTGGTGAAATGGGATTACAGGAGAAAGTCGGTTGATATTATTTATTGATTTTGCAGTTGACTGTAATGCAGTGTATAATGTACGTCAAATGGAAGTTGGTGAATCAGTGATGTCACTTTTTCAAGTGGCCTTTGACTTGTTTTGTGGCGCTAAACCAGTTTCATGCAAATAAGTAGGCTATTTTGATGGACAAATAAAAATTCATTCAAATTCAATTTGATTCCAAATATTACTCGCCATGACAGAATGTACAGTCGTAGATGTTGAAAGTTTATTTTTTGTAAATTTGGTTGCATAGTGACTTAACAGTATTTTTTTCCCACATTTAAATTAATCTCCAGAGTGAACGCTTACATTTTGACAGCCCAACTTATTAGCGATTAGTCGACTTCAAGTGTTAAATGTCGGTTATATATATTAATTATTTTTAAGCCTACTTGGACTTGAATGATTTTAATTTGTCAGCTCCAATCAAGTGGCCAATTAAAAGGCGAGACGCTACAAGTTAGTTAGTTCAGCATTTTGACGAATGTCGGCCATTTTGAAGAATCATGCGGCCAATAATAAATCAATTGGAAAAAAAAAAGTTCACTTCAGGGAACGAATGACTTCAATTTTCAGAGATGCTGAACTTTCAGCATTTTGTGTTTTTGTGTGAAATTTAAACTAAGATAAGTACAATTGTAATACTTTACAAAACTTTATTTACTGTTGAAAACAATAGGGAGCTATTTACTCCAGTTTTTATTCAACTTTTGAAAACATTCGACTACCGCTGGGAGATCTCGGAACTTTTGGTTCGATTTTTAAAACAAATATTTGTCTATTGACTAAGATTTTTATTTTTTTACTCTAATATTTTACGAACCCTAAAAGTTGCTCAATAAACATATGCATACAATTGTAGAGTTTTTTCACATGTTGATGCCAATATTGTACCTTTTTTAGCGAAAATGAAGATCAGCTCCAAATATCGGTAATCGGCATCCTTGACTTACTAATAATCGGTATCGGTCCGCCTCCATAATGAGTTGGACTTCAAGCGTTGACCGTCAATGCCGAGTATTAACGTTGACTCGTCGATGAATCGTTTCACCGCGTAAAGTATATTCCACAATTGTTTAAAGGTCTCTCGATACAAGTTGCTGAAGTTCAAAAACAAACGATTAGCGCAAAGAGTGACCGAGAACGAGCCTTTTGCATACTTGAATGCATTTCAACATATTCTACGTGTTACTTTTACGTCACGACGCAAGAGTCGAAGCATTAATAATAGCCCATAACAGGATGTAGCGACATGACACACAAGTTGTAGTCGTTGTTTCCCTTCGGCGAGCCCTACTTCGCGGTGTGCCACATTTGCGCGCAAGGGTTTGATTTCGACGTCGAGTTCAAAGCGTCCCGCGTGCGTCCGGTTGGAGGATTCGCGTCCTCTGCTGCTTGCGCGTTTCGGGAGCGACACCAATTTGGCGCTCGACGTCGCGTGGCCTTTGGATTAAAGCAGCAAAGCCATCAAAGGAGATCGCAAGTAAGGACGACGCCTTGTTGTGCTTTCGTGTCTGTTTGTTCCGCTCGGAAATTCTCGTGCGTTGTCACCCCCGCGCTTGCCTCGCAGCTCGAGCGGGACGGGGGGGAAGCGGGTGCACCTTTGCGCAGAGACAGCCTCAGCCTCAGCCTCGGCTCGGCTCGGCTCGGCTCGCCTCCTCCGGGTGCACAAAAGGCAGCGAGCGGCACGCCGCGCAACTTGGCTCGCCACATCGAACCCGCTCCGGATCGACGACCCGCCAGCCGGCGGCCCGCATCCGCCTGATACGCGGCAAGTAGAGCTCTTTTGTGGCCGTTTGGCGAGCAGCGAAGGCTCTCGGCGCCGCGAGCCTTCGGGCTTCCCGAGCGTGCTTGTGCTTTTTTGTGTGTGCGTGCAGAAAATGGCGTCATCGCCCTCTTGTTTGTGGCCGGCCGGCCGCGGCGAGCGCCTTCCAGGGGCTTCGGGCAGCCCGCGCGCGTCGCGCTCAGCCCCGCGGGGTGTGCACGCGCTCTCGCCGGCGTGTTTTTGGGCCGCGCGGCCGGTCCGAACGGCGACGATGCGACGCTTGGGCTTCGGCTTCGGCGGCGGCGGAAGGACGCGCAACGATGGAAGGGTCACCGGTTGTGTGCGCCAGGCTCGCAAAAGGTGCTGGCGCTTTTGGCGCACATTAGCTGTGCCGTCGCGGGGCTAAGGCAGCCCGGAGGGCCTTGGGGGGCTTCCGTGGCCGCGGCTGTCGTGCTGGATTCGGCGTGTTTGTGCTTCTTCTACGCGGCCGAGCTCGCTCGCTCGCTCGCTTTTGCGCCGCGCGGCGCTTCCCTGCCATGCTGCAGTCGCGGCGAAGGGGCCTCCTCCCTCCACCCTGCACGATGGCGCGGAAGGTGCATTTCGACGGCGAGCTAACTCGCTTTCGGACGCGGTTTTAGCGGCTAAAGGGACGTTTTGAGCAGGACTGCGAGCGAGTGGCAATGGCGGGCCGATGCGGGAGCGGAAACAACCGGCACGCCGCCTCGCCTCGCCTCGATGTGCTTTACGCAAAAACACAAGTGGGGAGAGTTTGCACACAAAGTGGGGAAGTCCGGCCGCTGCGCAAGCACCACGGCGACGGTGCTACTCCTGCTACTTTTTGCGCAGCTGGCGAGCCCAACCGCCAAACATGCACCGGCCAACCTTTTGTAAATAGTTGGGACCCTTGGACACACAAAAAGGGCAGCACAATAGTCACCGCGCCGGCCCCCTTTACGGCTCGTCAATGCGCCCCCAAGTCCCACTCGGGCCGCCACCCCCACCCTCACCCCCACCCTCACCCTCCTCACCCTCCCGGATCAGGCAGTGCATGCATGCGTCCTAGCGGCCATTTGCACATCACTTGATATTTGCCTCAACTTGAATGAGCGTCATGCAACCATCCAAAGCGTGCGTGATGTAATCAACGGGGTCCGAGCACGAGCACGAGCACGAGCACGAGCACGACCCGCCATGTGTCGTTTCTAAATCACCCGCTTGTGTTTGCGGCTTGGGAAGTGTCGTCTGTCGCGGCTAAATAAGTTGCACTTATCTCGAGTGAGCAGCACGTCCACTCCTTCCTCCTCCTTTTCTCCTCCTTCCTCCTCCTTTTCTCCTCCTTCCTCCTCCTTTTCTCCATCATTGTCGGCGTGGGCTGTCACGTGTCGATCAAGTCACGCGCGGGGGGATGCGATGGTGGGTGGGCGAAGGGGAGTCACGCGTGGGTTTGTCCGTTTCCACCGTGACGCGCCATGCAACATGTTTGCCTCGCAAATACCGTCAACTTCTCAAACACTACAAGTAGGAAGTCGCAGTGGATCTCAAAATTCAACATTCGCCGAGTCGTTTGTCTGTTTTGCGGTAGTGAAACATGACACCAAACTGGAAGGCAGAAAAGACAGTCGTCATGTGGAGAAAATAATGCTAAACATTCCAGGAAAAGCCTCCTAGAACAGCTGAACTGTGTGTGCTGACTCGTGGTTAGCATGACGTTAAAAACTCCATAATGATGTTTTTTTTTCCTTCCACGAGGTTGCGTGGGAAAGCTTCTTATTCTGTTTGTAACATTCAAACTTGGAGATAACTTTACCACGAGACGACATCATGGCCTCATGTTAGATATGAGATTCACACGGTGTGAAAGTCCACGGCTGCATTCTGTGCAACTGACATTTGTTCTACTGTAGATTAGAAAGAAGAACGTCGATTCTGTCATTTGCTCGATTGGGCCTATTTGATCATTGAACGCAATTCATTTGAACGCCACTTCCGGTTTCTGTTTGGATCCGAGCTAAACAATCGGCAGTTGATTTGATGATGTTCATGTTAAAAATGGTACGTTTAAGCTTCGTACGTTTACGGCGCGTCGCGGCCATACTATCCCGGCGTCCACGATAACAAATAAAAACATCCATATTCTTATGTGGGAAAAGATTCAAAATCAGTTAAAAAAAAACATGCCCAGCAGAAAAAATGCGAGTCCGAAGGGGTCCAAATGTTCTCAAATGTCTGACAGCGAATGAGTTTTTAAATGACCGGTTAATTAAATGTGATCAGTTTCATTCCAATTATTAGTGGGTGTGCACACTTGTGCAAACAAATGACCTCAGTTGTCAACAATTTAATTTTTCCTCCAAGTTAGAAGTCATCGGAAAAGTCATCAAATGATTGATCTTGGTCTCGTTTTTATTAGATCACAAAAGAGTGAAGAGCATTTAAACGGGGGGTGTAGACTTTTTATGCCTTCTGTGAGAAACAAGTGAGAGTTCGGAACTCGACTTAATTGACAGTTTTTATAGCAACAGCTGAACAAAAGAGAAATGTAATGATTGAGCATCGCAGTCGAAGGATTCTCCAATTGACGACTTGAGTTTTCGTCTCATTTGCTTCGAACCAAAACGAGTCGCGAGTCGCGAGTCGGCAGCTTTTCAGGGCGTCTTGCGAGCGGGTGCGAATATCACCATCGGGTCTTGTAAACAGATGGAAGATCAACACGGCGCTGTACGTAGCAGCCGTAGACATTTGACCTGATTGCGTCTTTTCGTTGGACATTTTAGCATGAATCAGTCGAGCAAAGTTTAAGAATCTTTTGTAAACGGAGGATAAATCCAGCGCTGCATCCATGGCCGTTTCTAGACTTCTTATCTGGGCTGGGAAAGGGAGGGGGGTGTCCGTCCCCTCCCCTCCCCTCCCCCCAAACGGCCTCAATTGAATGCCAGCAACCGTCAAATGTGAAATATTATTGTTATTGACCGTTTGTCCCTTTTTAAAAAGAGCTAAAGACAAGTAGACGGTCTTTCTCGAAATGTAATATTTGACCAACAAATGCTCCTGATTGGTCACTGACAACTAAACCGCACAGAGCAATCCGCTACCTCCGGTCATAAAGTCAGCATTTGCCGAGCAAGGACCCGCCGGCCGGTCGGCTTCAATCAAGATATTTGAAAAATGCAAACAATTCTAACACTCAACACCTAAAGATTATTATCTTTAACGTTCCTCGTTGTTTATGCTGTAAATTAGGACGTTGATGACATTTTTTTCAAATAATAATCACGATTATTTTGGCAAGAATTGATATCACAATTTTTGGGCACAAAACAAGAAAATGTTTAAGCATTTAAAAATATTAAGACTGATTTTTTTTTAAATGGAAACACTATAATTATGTTCCTTTTGTACCCAATTTTGCACCAGAATTGGTTTATTTATGTTGGCAAGAAGTTGAAGTTGGAGTTGGAGTGCAGCGTGTGCACTTTGCAGCAGGACGATGTGTTGCTACAAACCAAGAAAATGTAAAAAACAAACAAATTAAGAACAAAATTCTTTTGGATGAAACAAAAGGAGGTTGGAATGTCTTGGAAGGGTTCGCTTTTGTTGCGGTGAGCTTGTCATGGCCGTTTTGATGACGCAAAACGACTGTGACAGATTTGCGCTGGGTTTTGTGGAGGATCTTGTGGTGCTGATTGAATAAACGGACCGGCACTTTTTAGTCCGCGGGTGCCGGCGACGCAACACGTGTGACAAATACTTGGATGTCAACCAAAGCGCCGCTTGAAGCTAAAAGTGGCGCAATTGAGGTCGAAACATGGTTGACTTTTTGGGGTAAAAAAAAAACAATATTCGTACGATGGTGTATTAGGGCCACGTATAAATATATATTTTTTCAGGGTGGGGGCAATATTGTGAGGGGGGGAAATCCTTGCAAATTTGCGACTTGATAAAATGGCAGACTTGCAAGAAAAAAAGTCAGAAAACGACGAGAGATGCGCAAAACGTACGACGCGAAGGTTTGTGCCAATTTGGCTTTTCAAATAAGGAGAAAGATTTAATGGCTTTAACAATATGATGTTAAGCATTCACGTTTGAAGCGTTGGCGAGTAAAGTTTCAATTAAGAAGAAATCCGTCTCCATCCTGCCTTTTTGTTTTATAAACGGCGTCCCATTAGCCGCCAACTAATCCTCACGTTAGCCTATTGCTACGCTACGTGTATTTGTCGTAGTTTTTCTTCTTGCAAATCTGCCACTTTCTAAAGTTTCTTTCTTGAGTTTTTTCTCTCGCAACGTTGCTCCCGCCCTCTAAAAATCTCTCTATTTATGCATGGCCCTAATACGCCGTTGCAGGTTCGGGAACATCCATCCCCAAAAACAAAGAAATAATTCATTGACTTTTTGGTTGGATACATTTTTCCGAGTGCCGTTGAAATTGTGTGAAATGCTTGCGTCAAGTAATTCAAATAGTTTTGCTTGAGGAATGTAAAGTTATTGTCCGCACTGGACTGGCGAGTTTGTCGTCGTCCTCAAGATGTTTTGTGTTTGGCTTGTAAGAATGCGAGAGTCGAAGGCTCGAAATCATGAACTGAGTCCACTTGGTGCCGTTTTGTCTTTGCCATGATTTACTGCTGAGCTCGTCGACCGATTTGATTGTTTGTTTGAGCTTTGCGGTTCCTCAGTCTCCATATTTGTGTGTTGCTGAGTAACAACAGGTGTCCTCCATGTTGGATTCACAGCAAAAGCTCCAAACTTTGGTGGGGGGAGCAAAACATTTCATGAGCAGCTTTGTCTCCCTCTGGTGGGCTTCTGCGTGAACTACAAATACAAACATGGCTGACTGCTGTTTTTTCAAGCAGATGATGGTTTTCTCCTTGATTTCTAGTATTTGCATAACACTTTGCTAATGTGATGTTTTAGTGTTGAATCGTTAATAAACTATCCTGTAATAGCGTTATGGCGCCAATTCATCATATTTAATCTTATCATTAAAAGGGGACGCGCGCGCGCACGCACACACACAGATGGGAGATGAAAAGGGGGAGAAAGCTCGACGTGTTTTACGATCAAGTTTACGATTACAAGTTCTAATAATATTGGATATTCACAATTGACAATGATGTTGGTAAAAAATACAATTAAAAAGTGCCTCCACTAGAGGGCGCCATCAGCCCCAAGTTCACATTGCACAAGCGGAATGAAAATCTCAACACGAGACAGTTTGACACAAAGACAATAATAACAATAATAATAAAAGGTGCACTCAGCAGACAAACGTTCCAACTGGTCCACTGCTTAATTTTGTTGACTGGCGCGTGCGTGCGTGCGTGCGTGCGTGCGTTCTGTGTTACAGGCGAAGCGCCGGCAGTGAAGCCGTCGTCTCGGCATCATGGTGAAGACCAAGTCATCCGTGAGGAAGAGCGCGCACGTCGTCCACCAAGAGGTACTTCCAAAAGGAAAGAAGACATGATCCTCCTGCCTGCACGAGTTCTTTGCTGTATCCGCGAGTGTTCCGTAAAAAGAGTCCGGGTGGGCCACTTTGCGGCGCGCTGATGTTGAAGCGGGCGCCATTCATCCCCTTTGAAGGGCGGCGGGGACGTGCGGAGCGAAGGAGACAGATGAGGGACAGTGAGAGAAGGAAGATGAGGAGAAATTGGTGGGTGGAGGTGGAGAAAAGATCGCACGCGTATGCGCGCACGTAGCACGCACGTAGCCGCTGGATGCTAAGGGTTGATGACATCACACGCGCGCCATCGATTTGTGTTAAGTCGTAACTCAAGTATGGCGAGTCGCTTTTGTTTGTTCAAAAGGACCAATAAATATTCTATCTTCAAAGGATCCGAATGTTCTGTCATATTTCACGGTTTTCAAGCTTTCAAGTTGACATTTTTGGCTAACACGGAGCTCCAAAACGCCGCATTTGGCGGACGTGTCGCAATCGTTATAAATCCGCAGTTCCGCTTTTGGCCAGCACAGCACGAGACATAAAAGGAGGAAACGTTGTTTATCTTAATTGGCAACATTTTCACCCCAAATCAATGAACGAGCGTCTGCTGGCTTCAAGCAAAAGGCCATAAAGGGGCGGTCCAAATGAGCGTGGACGTTCTCACGCTGTCCTGTTGATTTCCTTGTTTGTTTCAGTCTCGTCAGGCAGACGCGGACGCGGACGCGGACGCCGCTCGCCATTGCCGCAACTCGCAACGCTCGCCGCCGTCCTCGGACCGCCTCCCCCCTCCTCCCCCCGCCGAGGCGCCGGCTGAAAAGCCCCCAGAAGCCCCGGCGGACGTGCAGGCAAAGGGTGACGGCAGCGCCCAGGCCAAACCCTTGTGGAGGCCCATACCGCCTCTGCTGCCAGAGCCCGACAGGGGGGCCGACGGGGGGGCCGACAGGGGGGCCGCCGGCCCCGACACCCGGGACCAGAGCTGCCAGACCCAGGACTGGACGGCCGGCACTCACGGCGCGGGTAACAATCGGCCGGTTGCGGCAAATGACGGAAGCGCCCATTTTGAAGGCTGCTGCTTGCAGGTCACTGCTGCGTGGAACCCGGCGACCCCCCCGTGCTCCAGCAGCCCCTGCACACCTCCAAATCTGGAATCCAGCAGATTATTGAGTGCTTTCGTTCAGGTTCGAAACACACCCCGGCACGCGCGCAACTCACCGACGCGTCACTGAACGGAAATCCGTCACGCGGTCAAGAAAGTCCAACAAGGAGCGCAGAACAAACATTCAAAGTCCTGCGGCTGATCTCGTTGACTTGCATGCAATTACAAAATGGCCAACACACTTTTGATGCGGCGGTTGGGGATGGCGAGCGCGCCGTCGTTTGTGTGCTTGAACGCTGCTTTTTGTGCCGGCAGGCACCAGCCAGCTGAGGCACATGCTGCTGCGCGAGGTGGACACCATCTTTGAGTGCAAGCTTTGCCGAAGTCTCTTCCGAGGTCTGCCCAACCTCATCACGCACAAAGAGTACTACTGCCTGGCGCGGCTGCCCGAGTACGACGGTGAGCGTTCGCCCGCGTTCGCCAAAAGCACACTTTGAGCACATTCCGTGTCCCCCTTTTTCATCTGCTGCTGATTGTGTTGAGAAACGGGACCTCTGAAGCAACCCCCTTTGCTCCCGGCCGGTTCTTTGACTGGACTTGGACTCATTCGGCAGGCCCCACTGAAAATTCTCTTCTATTGCTATAAAAAACAAACAAACAAAACCCGGCAACCGACCAAAAGAACGTCCATTTGTGTCTGTTTCCGTTTTGCAGCAATTTGCATTAGAATGTAGCGAAGTTTCATCGTCATTCACAAATCACTGGCAAACCAGATTTCATCTCTTATACTCTGCTGCCACCTGCTGGCCGTTTTTGGGTAATAAGCTACCTCTTCATGTCACAAGCTGCATCAAAGCCTTCCGTTCTTGCTTGTTTTTGGAAGGGAAGGACAAAGTACGCCAAAATGTATTGACACGTTTTTATGTTTGTGAATCTTTGGCTCGGAATCTTGACGAGTTTGGCTCCTCCTTTTTATCGTCCAGGTGACGACCGACAGAGCGCGGCCCTTCAGGATTTGACGGACATCATCTACCACAGAGCCGAGCGGTCGGAACACGTGGTCCGACTGGAGCCCATCCAGACCACCAGCAAGGCCGTGTACCAGTACCTCACCAGTGAGGAGGATCTGGCGCGGTACCCGTCCCGAGCGCCCAGGTACCGGCGCTAGCGCGCTAAGTCGCTAACGCGCTAAGTCGCTAGCGCGCTAAGTCGCTAACGCGCTAAGTCGCTAACGTTTCCTCGCCCTCAACTCGGCACATTTGCCATCCGTCCGTCGCAGTGCCAGAGAGAGTCCGGTGGCATGGGAAGGGGAGACGGGCGAGGCCCAAAACAAACAGACCTGCGCTCCAG
Source organism: Leptonotus elevatus (assembly GCF_054856555.1). NCBI lineage: Eukaryota > Metazoa > Chordata > Actinopteri > Syngnathiformes > Syngnathidae > Leptonotus > Leptonotus elevatus. Next base: position 205,074 of record NC_141255.1, read on the forward strand.
ACAGCCCGGCCGGGAAGAAGCGCGATGCGGAAGAGGAGGCGGCCAAAGAAGAGGCGCCGCAGCCGGAGGACGAGGGATCCACCAGTGGGGTGCGCGGCACGGCGCCAAACGCCAAACGCCGTGCTCACGACAAACGTGACGCAAGTTTGCCTTTGCCGGCAGGTGGAGGACGTCACCATCTCGTGCTGCATTTGCGGTCAGGACTTCAACTCGCGCCGCAGCATCAGGCGCCACTGCCGCAAAATGCACAAGACCAAACTGGAGGAGCTGCGCAAGTTCACCGAGACGCGCACCGTCCCCACCAGCCTGCTCTCCATGGTCAAAGGTCAGTCGGACTGCTCGCGCCCTGCCCCGAAGCCGCCGGCAGCCCACGGCGGGACATTGGGATTTTCTTGGAATGTCCGACAAATGATCGTTTGTGCATTTATAGAAATAACGAATAACGCAACAAATACGGCTTTGCTCCACTTTTAACTAAAGACGGTACCCGAAGACGGGACTTTTTTGTGGCAAGGACCCATTTGGCTCGCGACTCGGGTGGGCCACATCGCCCGCCTCATGCCTGGCGCTGACACCGAGGTCCGGCGTGTCCCACCCGATCAAATCGTGCTGGAAGGTGCGCGGCTTTACCGCCGTTCCAATATAATTAGGGCCAGTCAATGTTTTTTTTCATGATAAATGAACCTTTATTGCCACAAACAAATTGGCGCCGTGAAGTATCGCTCTCGATTCCGAGAAATAGAACCCAATTCTTTGTGAAGCGCGTTCGGTTCTGGCTCTGCATGCCGCCCTCGCCATTTCTGTCCAATGAGAGCACAGATCGTCACACGTGTCGATGTGCTTACGGAATAAACACAACAACAACAAAAATGTTGCCAAGTGCACTTCTGGTGTGAATTTTGATCATTTAAAATCAATCATTTGAGCAATTTCGTTTTTTTCCAGATGTCTTTTTTGTTTTCCCTCCAATTTGTGTGATGAGCAGATTTGCTTTTCAACACGCAAATAAGTCAAGCGACTTCCGCTGTTTGTGTTTCCTCGATTGCTTCAAGTTGTTTCTGTCGTTCAGGTCGGCCTCAGTCTCTGAGCACGCCACCCGGAAAGTCGTGCCCCGTGTGCCTCAAAGTCTTTGCCACCAAAACCAACGTACGCCGCCACTTTGACGAGGTGCACCGCGGCCTGCGGCGGGACGCCATCACGCCTGCCATCGCCTCGCGGCCCGGCCAGCCGCTGTCTCTGGAGGCCGCCGCCTCCGCCGCCGCCGCCTCCGCCGCCCCCGCCGCCTCCCCCAGGAAGGGCAACGGCGCCTCGCCGACGCCAAAGTCGGCTCCCGTCAACGCCAGAGCGCCGCTCCCGGACCAGGACGGCGCAAAGCCTCCGAGTCAAGCGCCGACCTCGCCGCAGGCGGCCGCTCCGCCCGCTCCGCCGCCAAACCGCTGCTCGCTGTGCAAGAGAAACTATAGCTCACAGGTTGGCCATGTTAGCATTTGCTCCGAATCGCTCGGCGTGGACGGGTTGACGCAAAAAGCGCCATTTTTGATGGAACGCTTCATGTGGATCCTTAAAATGTCTTCAAAGATGTTGAATCAATCTTTCAAGTTTTAGAATGAAAGAATAGTCTCAAAATCTCAAAATTACGAAAGCGTATTGCGTTCACTTAAATAAGAAAACGACTTTCAGGGAGCTTTTTTTGGGGGGGGGTATTTTTTTTTCCTACATTTCTTGTTCTTCTGAATATTTTTTCTGTTTAACTGAATTTTTTTTCTGCCATAATTTGTTTTTGAATTTCAATCCTAGTCTCGGTGTAAAAGTGGTGCTGATCGAATACCTTGTGTTTGTCTCTCAGCTCATGTTAAAAAGACACATGCGCATCGTCCACAAGATTTACAGCCTGAAAAGTAACCGATCGGCGACCACGTCAGCCTCAACGACGGCAAGCGCACCTGCGACCACTAGCGGCGGCGGCGGCGGCGGCGGCGGCGGCGGCGGCAGCAGCGGAGTCCAAGTCAAAGAGGAAGCGCTTGAAGCTTCAGAAGACGAGCGAGACGAGGACATGGACCGGAGTCCGCCGCCGTTTCCTGCCCACGGCACGGCCTCCACGAAAAGTGCCCCCGTAGCGGCCGCCGCCGCCAAGGTGAAGGAGGAGGAGACGGCGTGGAGCCCAAAGACGACCGCGGCGGCGACTCAGGCGGCCAGAAGCAAACTGTCGGTGGGCTTCGACTTCAAGCAGCTCTTCTGCAAGCTGTGCAAACGTCAGTTCAGCTCGCGCCAGAACCTTTCCAAGCACATCGAGCTGCACATGGACGGCAACGACATCTTCATCAAGTTCTACCGCTGCCCGCTGTGCCGCTACGAGTCGCGGCGCAAGCGGGACGTCCTGCGCCACGTGACGGTGGTGCACAAGAAGTCGTCGCCCTACCTGGCCAAGATCATGCCCAAGCTGGAGAGCCGCGCCGTCAAGCGGCTCGCCGAGGCCGTCCTCAGCAGCGCCAACCCCAAGAGGCCGGGCGCCGGCAAGGCGGAGGTCAACGGCCGCCATACGTCCGCCGCGTCCTCCCCTTGCCCCTCACCTCCCGTCACACGCAAGCAAGATGGCGCCGCGTCCTCGGCCCCGCCCGCCACTCGCAAAATGCAGGAGCCGGCCCCGCCGCCGCCGCCGCCGCCGCCGCCGCCGCCGCCGCCCGCCCCCTCGCCGCCCGTCACGCGGAAGCAGGAGAGACAGCAGGCGCACCGGCCTCGCCCCGTCAGCCCACCCATGAGGCGCCGCAGTGACAAACACTCGCACCAGCGCAACGCGGCCTCCGCCGCCTTGGCGCCGCACACGCGCCGCCACGACACGCCATCCGAGTGCGCCGCCTTCGGGTCGTCCTCCACCGAAGTCCGAGTGACCAAGAACTTCTCCTTGCACGCTTGCGACCAGTGTGGGCGTGCCTTCGCAAAGAAGGTACAAACTCTCTCAAATCCTTACTTCTCCAATCAAAGGGCTTGCAACAAAACAATCAAATGGATTCTCTCACCGGGTGGCACAAACCACTGCCCATTATTGCCCCCCCCCCCCAAAAAAAATGTTTCCCCTTAAATCGTTATAAACAAAGGCAAAGTTCCCGACGCTGTGAAAGTACCCTGAATGCACCATATTGCTTTCATAGCAGTAGCCACTGGCAAGCGTGTTATTCTGGTAATTCTGTTGTCTTAAAGCGTCCTTTGAGATGTTTAATGACATCCCAGTTGGAGTTAACTGTAAAACTAAACACGCCACGATAAGAATGACATCCACTGAATATTTAAATACAAAGCATGCTTCGTTTTGAAAACATCGCTAGCCTAGCGCTAATGCTAAAAGCCAAGGGAGGATTCCATCAAATGCTAACCGGAAGTTAGCATCGACTTTGGTCGTGTTTTTCCTTCAAATAACGAATATTCACACACAAATGCTGTGGGAACACAAACACAAAGATAAGATAACACGACGCAAAGGCACAAATTCTTCCCAATGTGTGAAAAACGAGTTATTTGAATATAATTCAATCGTAACTTTCTTCTGTACTCACTTTAAGTGTGGATGTACCGATGCACGGCACCACACTGCCCCTAAGAGGCCAAAAGGCACAGGAACAGTATTCAGTTTTTTGCTATTATTTGAGTTTAGTCTATTCTTACTTCACTTTCTTGTATTATTTGGTCATTTTCAAGTTATATTTAAAGGAATCAAATCATTTATTTTCTTAAAATTGACGGACATACAACTTCATTTTTTTGTAAAAGAAAAATGTGCAACTTTCACATTTATTTACAATTTTGAAAAAAGTGGAAAAAAATGATCAAACTCAATAATGAACTCATTGGCTGGCAGCCATTTTTGACTGAAGCAACCCCCTTTGCTCCCGGCGGTTTTCCTGGATTTGGACTGATTTTGCAAGGCCCACAGAAAATTGTGTTCTATCAGGAAAAAGTCTATTTGTAAGTCTGAAAACGTGTATTTGTCTAGCAATTAGCATTCGAATGTCGCTAGGTTTCATCATTATTGACAAATCGTTGCAACTTGGATGATCCTCTTATACTTTGTGCAGGATGAAGTCTCCGAAAGCGTATTTAGCGCTTTTTGTGTTGAGGGAATTGCGCCATTGTGAATGCGCGTTTGTCATGTGTTGGCAGTTGTATCTGGAATCTCACAAGCGAAGTCACCGCAACGCAGCGACGGCCGCCGCCAGCAGGAGGAAAGGAGTGAGCACGCGCTCCAAGTCGCTCGTGTGGTAAAGAAGAAGAATTGCAGCAGCAACGTAAGAACTCTCTTTTGCCCCCCCCCCCCCCCAAATGTTTCCTTTCTTCACCTTCGTCCGCCCCAGCCGCAACATTGGCCGCAACATTCGCCGCAACATTCGCCGCAACATTGGCCAGAGTGCGTACTTGAGTTGGTGGCGATTGTAAGAGTATTTTTTTCTTTTTTTTTTCTGTATGTACAATAACGGTTCCTGTGAAGAGCAAAACGTTTGCCAGCTGTTTCCTTTTTGATTGACATGAAATTGATCTTAATGCACGCATCAGAAAGTGGATTGAATGACAAACTCACTCAAAAACGATTCTCTACCCCCCCCACCCCAACAAAAGAAACACATTTATTATTATTATTGTTATTATTTGGTGAAGTGTAACTGCTGCTGTCCAGAATCAGCTTTTTTTGGTTTTGCGTTTTATGACATGATTTTGTCAACTGTAGCTTTCGAAGGGTCATTGAGGGGTTCGGGTCGTCGAGTTCCTCCAAACTGGCGACATGAAGACCAAATCATGTTCACACCAAAATGGAAGAAAGGCTGGAAAGGTTCTTTTTTTTTTCTTTTTTTTTTTACACAACATAGAGATACGTTTAGTATGTGAAGGAAATGATTCTTCCTGCGTGCAAATGATAATATCAGTTGAAATAGTTGTATTTAATTTTGCGAGTGTGTGACAGGAACAGGCCTGCACAAAGAGTCCTAAATTTCAAATCAGTTCAAACAAGAAGCAGAATTGCATTTTGAAATGCTTGATGCAATATTAAAATGTATTAACAATGGAAGCGTGCGTATATTAATAAGAATTTCATACAAATATTTCAGTATGGCCTTTATGTACATGAGACTTGAACGTAGGGTTGTGAATTGCGTAATACCTGGCGATTCGATTCATAGGTCACAATTCGATGCCGATTAATCCCAATACAAATCTATAAATTGATTGCGATTTATTTTTATTTTTTTACTCAAATTTAGGAAATACTCATCAGTGAACTTGTACACTGTAAGATTTGTATGAAAATGTATCAATTGATCTGAAACTTCGGGCTTCTAACGGAGCCACTGTATTTAATGTTTCATGTTTGAACAGCACGGAAATAAAATATTAAGGCTTAATGTTCCATTAATATAACGTTCTTCCAAGCTTAAAGTGTGAACCCTAACCTTAAGTAAGACGTTTTGTTGAATATTCCCATTAAAAAATTTATGTTTAATCGATTTTTTCCTAACGCCCCTACTTGAAAGTAAATAGTTAAGCGTAGTAATTATTCATTAAAATTGTTAGAACGGCAATTCATTTCCCCAAATACCTTGCGTCATCTTAATCGTTAAAATGGCTGCCTAAACATTTTCAGCGCACGACTGAAATTCACGTTTGATCGTCACTGAAAGGCGACGACGATGACGAGTTTGTCTGAATTGACTTGAATTCAAGCTGGTTTTCATTGGCGGTCTCTTGGGCGATGTCAAGGACGGCCCCAAACGGGACTCGGTCCAATCGCAAATCCATTTCCAGCAATTGACAATAATATTACGCGATTATATGCAGTTAATCGTGCTTACTAATAATCTCTCTCGTGGGATGAGAGCATTTTGTCCCCACGTGAGTCCCGGTTTTTCAGTTGAATTTCAGTTCAGCGGGAAGACGCGAGCATTTTATCGTGGCCTTCCCCGATAGCAGAAGCCGGACTGTCCAAATGTGGGACTGTCCAAACGTGGGACTGTCCAAACGTCGGACTGTCCAAACGTCGGACTGTCCAAACGTGGGACTGTCCAAACGTCGGACTGTCCAAACGTCGGACTGTCCAAACGTGGGACTGTCCAAACGTGGGACTGTCCAAACGTGGGACTGTCCAAATGTGGGACTGTCCAAACGTGGGACTGTCCAAACGTGGGACTGTCCAAACGTCGGACTGTCCGAACGTGGGACTGTCCGAACGTGGGACTGTCCGAACGTCGGACTGTCCAAACGTCGTCCCAAAAGTCTTCACTTTCACTTTCAAAATGCAAAAGGTGTGTTTTGGAATGATTTGAACTTTGACTTATTGGCTTCCTTCCATTGAAATTCAAATTCATGCATTGAATTGAAATGTGAAATTGTGTATCGAGCACAAGCCGAGAGGAGAAGGAAAACCTCCAGAATGCCGGAGACTCCAATTGCGGACTCCAATTCCTTTCACATGCTGTTGTGTTAAGTTGATATTGTGCTCAGAATGTACAAACCGCACACAAATAAACATGGAAACTTTTGTCTGACTTTGTTTGTTGCTCTCGGATATGAATCATAAAGCCGCATCCATCATATTTGTCTTTGTCATGGACAGATTTCATTTAGCTTTTGCTCACATTTGCATTTTCTTCTATTCCACGATGAAGCTTTGTTGATTTCCTTTTAGTCAAATCATTTCCGGACGTCAACAAAGCGTGACGCCAAGAATTCCGATCAAGCGTTAATATTCCTTCATTGGGTTTACGTTGTGAATGAACAAAATCGGCCTTTGCGGGCTCTCCTGCAAAGTCGTCCATTTTGGAGGGACAACGTTTTGGTCCGATGCAAAACCGCGCGTCACTCTTGCTATAAAAATTCTCCTGAAAGAAGAAATAATTGATGGACAGGGAGCAGAAGAGGACGGTCCGGGAGACGGACGGAAGAACAACTGCAGCGCAATGATGGCGGCAGCATCTGGAGGAGTTTGAAAACATCTGGACACAGTAACCTCACACCTGCGCCGGACAAACATCAGGAGGGGCAGAAGGCCTTTTTTTATTTGTTAATGGTTTTGACCAACCAACTGGGAGGAGCCGCTCTGTATCCAGCGTGACCTCGACAGCGCAGGTTGAGAGCCAAGTGTCGAGGTCGTCGAGGTCGTCGAGGTCGTCGAGGCTGGAGGTCGTCGAGGCTGGAGGTCGTCGAGGCTACTGGACCGGATGGCTTCGGCCCAAGTCCTGCGCGAGGACGCCTGTGCGTGATTGTGAGCATATTTTCAACATGAGCTTGAGGCTGAAAAAGGCGGCGCCGCCGCGGAAGACGTCTCGCGTTGGCGCTCATCTCGGCCTCGTGACTTCAACCACGAGCGACCGCTAACCCTGACGTGGCATCCCACCTGGCAAAGACCCCGGACAAGACTGGTCCTCCACCGCCTACCAGCAGGGAATTGGAGTTGAGGACGCCGTCGTCCTCCTCGTCCAGAGATCCCGTTTCCCGTCCGAAGAGGCTCGGAAGTACTGCGAGAATCACGTCGTATGATTTGGCCGCCGCTTTCAAAAGCATCCTGCCAGATGTTCTGGGGGACAAACGGAAGACCGTTGATGTGGTGTGAAGTTTTCATTTCAAAATCAACAAATGTGATGATGATGATGATGATGATGATGATGATGATGATGATGATGATGATGATGATGCCGAGGTCTGTTTTTCTTTTTTGTGATCCATATTATGTCTCGATGTGTAACGCTGCGAAAGTCTCCACTGCGCGAGAAAGAAAACTTGGCATGTGCACATCCTCACCGAAGCAACGAGATCAGCCCACAAGTTGAAGAAAGTTGAAACCTTGTGGATCACGTGAGTCGCATGTACGGCAGCATTTTGGCGGGGAAACGAGTCCTCAAATGAATGATCCAGGATTTCGTTTCCTCATCCAAGGACGCTGGAACCCGAACACGTCGCCAGGCGCAGTTCAACCTCAAAATCAAGTGGACCAAATAATGCAATAGCCACCTTAGCCTATTCTGGCTAGAATGAAAAAGTCAGCTGCTTTAGTTGAGGTGTGACAGAACTTGGTGCAGTGATGCCATTTGGCCTGAAGATGGCGCCATTGCTCCATGTCTCTGCCTCCAACTGGCGCTGCGGCCAACATCAAATTGGACATGTTGCACCCCCCCGACCCCCCCGCCCCTCCCTCCAATCAACACACGAGCGAACCCCTGTGGGGAAGCTCCAATGGCGTTCCTCGCGGCTGATCAAATTGTTATTACAGCGCAAATGGGACGCGCTTCATTTCTTTTAATTCCAGTCCCGCCACAGGATCTTAAGACGCCTGTGTTTCTCGCGATGGGCGGGGCCCATGGTAATCAATGGGCGTGGTCGCAAAATGGACAAAGTTGAGGCAATCAATTGAGCGAATCTGACGACAGACGACTGACGTGTAAAATGTTAATAAACTTTTCTCCTTTTACTAACCAATCAATCCGGATCGATATCGCTTTGCGCGCAACTTGATTGACGTCCGTGCGCCGCAATTAGGAGCCCAGCTGTGACGCGTCGTGACGTACGTACGCGCTCTCTCTCTCTCTCTCTCTCTGTCTGTGTGTCGCGCGCACGCACGCTCTCCCTCTACCTTCCCGCGGCCGCGCGCGCGCGCGCGTTTTGGGGGTTCGCTTGATTGAGGCAGCTGCACACTGTCGTCCCGCGGATGCGGCGCAGTTCGGTTGCAAACGCACCTGTAAACAAGGCAGGAGCACTTCCGCCAACCTTTATCGCCACTTCGGCGTCTTCACTTGAGGGCTTTTTTCCCTCCTTTTTACAAATTGCCGCGGAGAAGGATTTCACACGAAAGGAGGACTGCTATCTTTGTGTGTCTTTTTTCTTTTCTTTTCTTTGTTCTCTTTGGTGGCGAAGGGACCCCCGCACGGAGAAGACTGGGGGTCCACTCAGGGAGGAGACGCTCATCTTCTGTGCCCTCTCCGAAGACTTGAAGGTATTTTTTTCTCTCTCTCCTCTTCACATTCCACCACGCAGTGACATTTTCCATCCCTTGCGTGTTGCGTGCGCGCGTAACACAAGCCCACCATAAATCCGTCCCCTCAAAGGAAAATCGCAGTGTTGCGCGTCTGTATTCAATGAGGCTGCCTGTATGCGAGCCATATGAGCCGCATAATGAGCTTGTGGGCGACGAGGAGTTTCCATTTTTCATCATATTACTCCTCCATGATAAGGATGGATGCTGGTAACTTGTAGTTGTTTTTTTTTGGGGTGTCAACACTTGAACTGTAAAAGCTGAATCCACATTTCATGTCGTCGGATCCATGTTTGTGAGGAAAAGCGCCACCTGTGTGACTCACCTGTACTGCATCCTCTTCAGCTGACAACAGTGCAACAACTGTCACTTTACATGATCAGGATTTATGGAACGATCACAAGCGCCGATCAGCGCGGGATTTTTTTTTTTCCAATAGCGATGTGGCAAACAAATAAACTCTTTTTTTTCAGTCATTCTGGATGATTACAATTTTAATAAAAGTCATAAACCCCCAAAACATGTATTACAAGGTTTCATTTATTTTAAAACAAATCTTATGCAAAATGTTCAGACGACAATAATGTATACCGATTTTTAATCCGTTTTAATGTCAACATTCATGCAAAAGGGTTAACATTTACGTGACTCCTGCCTTTTGGTGTTTCCTGGTGCCGCCGTGACTTCCGCCCGTGTCGGCGAGGGGGCGTGGCTATAGTGAGGGAGGTCGGGATCGACCGCTGCGAAAAGGGACCTGCAGCCCTCGTCCTTAAACCTCCCCCGTCATTTTGCGGAGAATTGGGAAACAAACTCCTTTGTCCGCGTCAACGCGCATTCAAAAGGGGGAGGGACGAAATGAGAGGTGAGGGGCGGGATTGGGATTGGGCCCAAGCGTCACCATAAATAAGGTTGAAACCTGTTGATCAAACCCATCTGTGCCTTCTTTGCTTTATTTGCCTCACAATGCGTCAACAAGCTTTGCGACCCGACTCCGTTCTGCACATGTGGAATAAGATGGACGAGTCCATTGCATTCGATTGGGTGGGGGATCCAAAATCCAAAGCATCATGGCCGATTCATCATTTGAATGTGTTTTTAACTCATTCCCTCGCAGCCATTTCCACTGAAGCAACTCCCTTCGCTCCCGGCTGTTTGACTGGATTTGGACTGATTTTGGAAGGCCCACAGAATATTCTCTTCTATTGCCAAAACATGGAACGTACCAAAAAAAAAAGATTCGAGTCTCTTCAGTCAGTTTCCGTTTTGCAGCAATTAGCATTAGAATATAGCGAAGTTTCGTCAATATTTCACATTCCTGATGAAAACATTGGCAAGAAGAGCTTTTATGCAACATGACCCCTGCTGATCTCTTATACTCTGCTGTCACCTGCTGGCCGTTTTTTGTAACAACGACCATTGCTTTAAGCCACCTTCTGTATGCTAATGCATTAAAAAAAAATCGATAAATACTTGTTTTAATGTATAACGTATAAATACGTTTTTGGGTTTGAATGAGTTTATGCATGTGAGGAAAGACAAAAATAAATATGACTGTAAATAAAAGAAAACATCGTTGTTTTTAATGAGATATTTGTGGAGCTAGGAAGGATTTGCATCAAGTTAGGGTGATTATGAACGATAGTTGGAAATGTACGATTCGACGAGGAAAGGGCCGGGAGAGCGAGCGGCTCATGTTGCAATGCCGCAAAAGGGAAAAAAGCTTGTTGGTGCGTGTCCGTTCGTCTGCCTTGGTGGAGGTCCGCATTTCACTGGGGAGACAGCGGGGGGAGGGCGAGCCATTTCCCCCCTCCAGGATGAGTGTAGGCCTGCACAAGAGTGACGGAATCGATGCTGGAAGAGGCTGTAAATAAGGCGAGGGGGGCGGGGGGGCGAGGGGGCGGCTGGGTTCGAGGAGACCGCGGCGGGAATCGAAGGGGACAAGGTGAGAGTCAGCCAAACTCACCGCTGCCAGTCCCATCAAGAGGAAGGCTTTGGTTTTTTCCCCTCTATTCTTTTCTTTATTCTTTTTTTAAACCTCCAAAGGAAAACACCTTTCGGCAAATCTACATCCAGCAACAAATTGAAATGGACTCGAGGGAGCATTTGAGGTTTAAGGAGAGAAGAGAGTTCAAACAAGGGAAGCAACTCCATCAGCAAGGCACCAAAAATCACTGATGAAAAGTCAAGTCCATCCGTCCTTGAGAGATTCCCACAACAATCCAATCCAAAAAATAGAAAATGCCAACCATTTGCTCTCCAAAAATGTATCAAAACGTTCTATTTTAAATATTGCCATGCTCCCAAAGACGTGTTTATACGTTGTTGTTGTTTTTTTAAATGCAAGAGCAAACAGAAGGCTTTGATGCAGCTTCTGACATGAAGAGGTGGCTTAAAGCAATGGTAGTTATTGCAAAAAACGGCCAACAGGTGTCCGCAGAGTATAAGAGATGAAAAACAGCCGGGAGCAAAGGGGGTTGCTTCAGTGAAAATGGCTGGCAGTTCAATTGCGAGGGAAAAATACTATATTGCTATCGAGGACTTTCTTTAAAATCATCTGTTATTGTTTTTTTTATTTTCAAGGGTGGGTTATCAATAGTACTACTGGTATTGGTACATGGTATCGGTGAATACTTGAGTTGAGTCCTTGTACTTGTATTGGTCAAAAAGGAGGTGCCAAACATCCCTCATTTTTATTTAGAATCCAGGTTGTTCAATTGAAAAATTCCAACTTCATCAGTCAGTCGGCAGCCAATCCTTCCTTATTATTATTTTGAACGGACGCAGCAACTTTCATCATCAATTGTTTTGACCTCCACATGAGTCATTTTGTTTGTTTTTTCTAAGAAAAACAAATGTTCAAAAGTCACTTTCATAATTTGTGTCACTATTATGAGAGCTCAGCAATCAAATGCTCGCCCGTCTTAACTTGGCTTATTCCAAAGCCGCGCATCAAATTGTATGAAAATCCGTTTTTGAATGATGGCGGTTACAAAAAACGGATTTCTATATCTCCCGAAATTCATTTTCTCTTTCAAGTCAAGTCAGGTTTATGTTTTTACACTCCGTAATCGCACAAGAGTCTCAAAAGGGCTTCACAAATATCAACGGGAAAAAAAGCATCTGTTGTTTGGAGTCAACATCCTTGAAAGACGCCATCTTGGCAGAAGATTTGCGTTCAGTCATGAAAATGCAGAAACGCAAAAAAGTCCAAGCCCGCATACTCTGCATGTAATTTTGGGGCTCAGTCTTTAGCTTTCAGCGGACATGTTTACGTTTACGTTGTCAGTCAATCAACAATAGGACGCTTGCGCTAACTGCGCTAACTGCGCTAGCGCGTCCAGACAAACGACATCAAGCCCGCCTCCGAATCGTGTGCGGCGCCGTGACCTCGTTCCATTTCCAGGCCGGGAAGTGATGAATTAATTGGGACGCAATTGAATTAGAGCCGGTCCACAGCGGCGGAGATTTTGGTGCTGCGACTGCAGTGGGAAACCCGTTGGGGGCCCTCGGATGAAACGGGCCACGGAAGCGGCCTCACACGTTGGGTTGGCCGCAACACGTCATGGCAAAGTCCCCAAAAGTGTCTTCGTCGGGTCCTTCGCCAAAGCAAGAATGTCGGTCGCGGTCGCATCCGGGATTCGCCACCAGCGGGTCACGAAACGGCATCGGGTGCGATTATTCACCTCATTATCAGCTCAATGTTCTGTTATAAGTGCAGCTGCTTTTGTGTAACGTCTCTTTTGCAGCGAGGAAGGACTCGCCAAGTCTTCCTGCTCCCTTTTCAACATGTGAGCTGCGCTTAATTATGATTACGTATGTTTCGATTTGAATCGAATAAAAATCTGTCGAGTATTTCACCATCTCCCTAAAAAGGTTTTTAATTTTCTATAGATGCCGCCAGATGGTGGCAAAGGACTACTTTTGTCTAAATGAAACGTCTCAACTCACTTCAAATGTTTCCTTTACGCCGAAATGGCACCAAAGCAATATGAGCATGAAAAGTTGTCTTTGGCCAATCGATGTCAGCGATGAATGGTTAGCCTAGCAAGGCTAACGCTGACCGCTGTTGGACCTGCTTCAAAACCAACCGTGCCATCCGATTGGTTGATTTGCTGTGACACGTTCTTTGGCAGCAAAATGGCGCCACCAGAGACCGCAGTGTTTCCTTCAGCGTTCAACTCGCATGAAAAACTCCAGCAGCTGACGCGACGAAGCATTTATTTCAAAAGAAGATCACGGAAGACTTAGCGATGACGCAACGAAGCTGCATTTCGCTGTTTGCGGCACACAAATGGAATAAGATGCTAACGTAAAATGCTAACAGAAGTGAAGTCAGCCTCGAGCGTCAAAGCTTTTAAATCCAAATCCAAGTCCAGAAAGTGCAAACCCTGCCACAGTTTGCTTGCTTGCTTGCTAGCTAGCTAGCGAGCACCCGGGGAGCTCGCTAGCTAGCACTTGGGGCTAAAGCCAGACTGTGGCAGGGTTTGCACATTCTGGACTTGGATTTGCCATCTCTGGTTGTCGGTTGATTTTCTGTCACTATCGAGCCAAAACGCCACCGACTGGCAGAAGCGCAAAATGCCCGTTTTTCAATGGTAAAATGTTGCCTATATTTTTTCTCTCAAAACATTGAGCTACTTTTTGTGCTCAGTTCAAAGCCGTGGCCATTGCCAGAAGTAAACTTGGCAATTATTTGTCAAAAATGAAAGGCATGATCTCTTGCGGATCAACTTCTGCTCCACGCTCCAGTCCAGATGAGTTGTTGGTATTATTGTAACAATGTGCGTCCAAAGATGGCACTTGCGTTTGTCTGAAGCCCTGAAAAATATTGCTTTGGCAGCTTGCGCCTCTTCAAACTATGTTGAACCGGCCACAGCCTTGCTTTTTGACGTTGCCATCTGGTGGCCGCGAGAGTGAATTACAAACCTTTTGCAACGGCCTCCAGTTCAATTTGTGAGTGTCTGGGTCCCGCTTCAGGGTTTTTGTCCGTTCTCAGCAAGGACACGATCTCATTGGATTTGCCGGCCTTCCTCCTTGTCCGCTTCGCATGAACGCTACTTTGGGCTGAGAAAATCCGTTCACTTTCTTTGGCTCCGAGACCAGCGCCGCATTTCGAATGAAGCGGCTAATTAGCTTAGCATTGGCAGCGCGCGGGGCTCGGAGCGGCGATCCAACAATCATTTCTCATTCATTCACTCTCTGTGGCAGGAAAGACAAAACAGGCAAAACGGGCAAAGCTATTTCTTTGTCCAGTAAGACTTTTTTTCTATTTGGCGGTTTGTGCTCCAAAGCGAATTAGTTGGCCGATTTGTGCGTTCTCGAGCGCCCGTAAAAGCGAAGCGTGTCACTAATGAGGTAAAGAGGACAAACCCAATAAAGAATGCGGCCAGAATATGATGAAATGATGTCCTAACCAAGCAAGTGGGCTTTTGGGCAATTTCATTCACGCGGTCGAGCTAAAAGTTGATCCGAAGATGTACGGCAACGACAATAAAAGACATTTGAACCAAGAGCCGCCATTTAGCGACTCAATTTCCCCAAATAAAATCGACAGCTGTGTTTCAACGAAGTGAATGAAACGCTTAAAACGGCAATGGCGGGCGGCCCACCTTTAAACCCGTGTCTGTGCAATAAATAAAATGCGCGACTGCGGATCAGGGCCGGGAAAAAGACGGAGCGAAGAACTCCCGCGGGCCCGGCCGGGCTCATGAAAGCGCATTAGCACCCGTGTCATGTCGGAGCCAGCCGCTTTGTCACAAGCAATTTCCAGCGCCAGCCGCGGCGGCGCGATGCCAGATATGATGACTTCCTCGCAGGGCGGAGGTGCGAGCTCCTTTCCGTGAGCCGTGGCTGCCAACGGAAACATGAAAACGTACGTTTGGGTTTGAGCAGGTGCGACACCACCTGGCGGAACCCTCAACCTCGCAAGCGCGCGTCCCGATAACCGGGACTTTTTGGCCGTTCTTCATTATGGAATGGCGGAGCCAGTTTTGGGAAACGGGCAATTTTCGCCGGCGGCCTCGCGTCTTCGCGTGCTCCAGTGAACCTTTGTCGGGCCTTCAAGCACGTTACGTGCGCGTGCGGTGGGCCGCACGTTCCTTTTGGCAGACCCGTGGTCACGTGACCTCAATGCTGCGGTCCAAAAGACACACTTTCACATCTATTCACACACATTTTTACCTTTTTTTAAAAGTGTCTAAATTGTTGGTTTTGAAGCCTCAGGCCAAAGTAGCACTTTGGCGCCATCTTGGAGCCAAGAAACGATGATGAAGTGAGTTGAGTAGCTTCATTTAGAATGTTTTTTATTTTTTATGGCATCTCCAGATGGTATTCACATGACGCCCTTTTCGGGAGGCATTAATTGCTCTCGGAATGTTGCGCTTTGCATCAGGGCTCAATCCCGATCCCACTCCACTTGTTCGCGCTGTTTCACTGTACAAGTTGCATATTTCCCAGCAGCATTAAGACTCGCTTCTTCTTCTTCTTCTTCTGTTTCCCGCCAGGCTCGACTGAACATGTGAGCAGCGGATGATCTCCTTAAAGAAATTATTGGGGGGAAAAAACGCCAAGCGTGCGTCTGATTTGGAATATGACTCACTCATGGGGCTGAGCTAGCTTCAGCCCTTGGCTCCTCCCCCCTCCCTTGTCAACCAGTAGAAGCCCTCTTACATCTGGAGTACCGAACCCTGCCTCGAGTTCCTCTAAGCATGGAGCCTCATCGGAACCCTCGGCCCCCGTCCAGCCGCGCGCTCTTGCTCTCGCTCGCCGTCTGGTCCGCTTGCCTCCTTCCCGCCGCCCGGCCCCATCGGCTCCCCGTCGACCCGCAGGCGGCGCCGGAGTACGCCCACTCCATCCGTCTGGACGGCGACATCATCCTGGGCGGCTTGTTCCCGGTGCACTCGCGGGGCGAGCGCGGCACGCCCTGCGGCGACCTGAAGAAGGAGAAGGGCATCCACCGGCTGGAGGCCATGATGTTCGCCATCGACCTGATCAACAAAGACCCCGAGCTGCTGCCCAACGTCACGCTGGGCGCTCGCATCTTGGATACCTGCTCCAGGGACACGTACGCCCTGGAACAGTCGCTGACCTTCGTGCAGGCGCTCATCGAGAGGGACGGCTCGGACGTGCGCTGCGCCAACGGGGACCCGCCCATCTTCACCAAGCCGGATAAAATCGTGGGCGTGATCGGAGCGGCCGCCAGCTCCGTGTCCATCATGGTGGCCAACATCCTGCGCCTCTTTAAGGTAAGTCGGGCCGGACTCCTCCCACCCGCTTTCATCTGGCCGACAGGTTCGAGTTTGAATCCCAGGTTGATGAAGCGCTCTCAACCTGCCCGATTGTACGGTTATTAAATGAAGGCAAAAAACGCGATTGGGCGCTTTGTACACGATGGCCGAATCAGCAGATGCTAACTTAGGCAAGTTGGCAAAGGAAATAAGTGGGGGAAATAATCTGCTTTGTTCGTTTGCGCTGCTACGGATGAAGAGAAACGACACAGTTGAATTTAATAACTTGCCATAAAGGCTTTTTACGGCATCAATGACGGCGGCGGCGGCGGCCGAATGAGCAGATGCTAAGTTGCTAACGTACCGAAATAACACTGCCAAGGCTTGTGTGAAATTGTTAACTTGGTTGGATTTTGACCGGATTTGTAAAGCTTTTGTATGATCAGATTTGAAAGCAGTCAACAGTGTAAGCGAGGGTGCAATTCCCCGTTGCAGCGTCGGCGAGAAACACTTCATCGGCAATCCAACCTGGCAAGTCCGCCTGGCGCATATTGAAGATCATGCACTTTCATCAAAGACGGATAAACGTTATAGTTTTGGCCCTCCTCGCCTTTCCTGCCATGGGGGGGGGGGGGGGGGCGTGTTCAGAGAAATAATCGCGTCACGTCTGGATCTCCATCACAGCCGAGATGTGCCAACAGCCTCTGAACGCGTTGCCGGCACGTGCGCCGAATTGAGCGTTGCTTTGTTTGCGGTTGTGGAGATCTTTTTGCAAGGCCTGCACTGCACGATTGCCGTCAATGGCGGAGGCCAAGCAAGAGTTGCGGATAAACGCAATGACATTTTTGCGCGCTCGGTGACATTTCACTTCCACGAGCGTCTGCCATCTCGTTGCTTGCGCCGCCGCATGCATTCTTCTTCCTGAGATCGCATTTATCGTTTAAATCTGACACCAAGATTAGCGTATTCAACACAGCCGCGTTTTAAGCCACGATCTGTTAGCATAAGCAAACGGGGACGAGGCTCCGGCGCCAGCCGCTCATTTGCCTAATACGGTTGACGTCCTTGTTTGCGAGCATGCGCGCGCGCGTGTTTGCATTGTATGACGAGAAGCCCGCCGCGTGTTTGTTTGCGTTGCGGCAGCGTTTGCGCGGGAGTCTCGAGTCGTTCCGCGATGGTATCGCACGCGAGGCCCGCGGCGCTCGCTATTATACGATTCTGTGGCTCTCGCTCGGCTTTAGCCTCGGAAGAAATGGCATCTAAAAATATGTGCGCGTGGGACACGGCGTGCCGCAGTCCAACATGCGTCCTTTATTTCAAACGGGCTCGTCTGACAGCGGCAGTCGCAGCTCGACGCCCACTCAAGCCGAGGCGCTCACAAAGGCGAGCGCGCGCGAGAACGCTCGTGCAAGCGCTTTTGAAAGTCGTCGTCAAGCGACAGATTTGTGTCCAAATCCGCACGTCAAGAACGCGCTTGCTGCATCTTGATGTCGGCGTGTGAGAAACGACGACTCCAAAGTGCGAGTGACGCCACAACAGCTTGAAAAAAAGAAGAACACCGCGAGCTCTTTGGATAGCGTCTGTTTGCTATCAACATCTGCATGCGTTCCAAACTTGGCGGGTCTCATCAACCAGATGTGACGACTTCTCAAGCAACCTCGAATGTTGTCAAACTTGGATTCGCTTCCAATTTGTGGCGCATGCGAGGGTTTCCTTTGCGTCGGTTTGGCGTCCCGCGTGAAGACGGCGGCGATGACGCAAGACATTTGAAGATGAAACTTTACAATAATCCTCGCGGGGAAAGCGAAGGCGACCACCGAGCGGCTCGTTTCGTAAGAAGAGAGACTTTTGGAAAAGATTTGCAAAACGCATTCCGATGTGTCAGCCGGGCCGACCGACGTTTATGTAACCAGAGCGCGTCCAACGGCGAGGACGAGGAAGCGCGTCGATGTGAGCGAACGTTTTGGTTTGCGATGCTCAATTGTTGGCTCAAGTCGATGTTTGATATGAAAGCGGCTCACCTTGCATTCATTCGACACTTTTTGTTCAGCGGCGCCTCGCGAGAAGAGAACTTGTTGTCGTTCTGACAATTTGACCTTGAGTACCTTGAGAGGTCAATGAGTTCAATTATTAACACTGACGCGAGTGTCGAGTACTTTCAATTACTCGGTGTTGACCCGAGTCCATCGAACCCACGAGTGGACGACTCGTGGCGTCCCTTCAGCAACCCCGTTGGAGTTGCGTCGCGGTCTTCTGCGCGTCGGATGTTTGTTTGTGGAGCGTTCCAAAGTCAGTCACAAGTGGGAAGTCTTTCCCACGGCCTTTCCCGCTCTCCACTCGCACCCCTTGCCGCGTCGCTTTGCATCTCATCTCAACATAGCACGGAGATCTTCCTCGATGGCTTCCATCAATCGGCCTTTTGCTCGCCTCGCCGTCTGCCCGGGAATTGAGCGACGCTCTCCGCGGAATTCCTCCGCCGGCCGGACGTGCCTTCAGCTTCCTGGTTTGTGAGCGTTTTGCGGGAACAATCTGGGAGCGACTTTCTTTGTGGGAACTGACGACAACATTTTTGTAACGCAGGAATTTCCTCTTTATCATCTGCTGCTTTTCGCTTCAAATCTTTTTTCGCTTCCAAATGGACGTTGCTGGCTCCTCAGCCACGTTTATGAGACCTTTGGAATCATAAATCAAAATTAAAAAAAAGTTACATTTCATAGAATCTGAAAATAATCTTTTTTTTTTCCATTATTACACAAAAATGGCTGTTTTCCCTCCTGCACTTTATGGCAAAACACAGCTCACAGTTTCCACAAAAATATTTTCTACTTGATTGATTGAAATGTATTTTGATTTTTCAACATGCAGTACAAAAACCAAAGAAATGAAAAATGTGCAACATATTCTGCACTGAAACGACTGCCAGTCACAAAAGGAGCCGGAAGAAGCTAAAACTCAAATCTTAACCCTTCACAATTTCCTAATAATTGAAATCTGCAGTACATACAAAATTTGTGCACAAAATACTTACAATTGACATAAGAAGTGTCGACAAAATGAAGAGCATTTGCTTGAAAAATTCCCGCCATCTTGGGAATATATCATCTGATTCCACATCACTAATATTGGCACAATTGAACCTTCAACGTCAACGTTTCCACTTTCGCTTTCAATGGGACCGACACGGACCTTTTTCGAAGTCCCGCTTGCCACGCCCACTTCCATACGTACGACTCATCGTCATTGCCGGCTCTCTGATGTGGCGCAGTTGGTAAAGTGCATTCATGGTCCAGCAACCCGGAGGTCGCGGGTTCAAACCCGACCTCCGACATTGCAAATATGCATGTATGGCATCTATCGTATTAGGAAATACATGACAATTTGTCTGAAAAGATTAAATCCCGCCTTAGAAAGATTCAGTTCAAGTTTTCCTTTTATTCATTTCAATGAACCGCAATTAAAAATGTGTCATTTTCACATCGTTTATCTTTCAATTTCCTTCATTAGCATTTAGCTATTAGCATTCGGCTTGCAGCATTCCCACGCAATTTGTGCAGACATTGCACTTGGTCTCGTATGTACGTAATATTCAACCTTTTGCTGGAAAGCCCAAAAAATGAAACATCACAAAGTTATTTGGGGTTAATGACTTTGAATGGTGACAGGTGTGTGCGCACTCCCATTTAGCGTGCAAGAATGTGATTGGTGATGATAGGAGGGTGTGCATACTTTAGCAATCACATAAAAAAAATATGATTTTTGTTTCTTCAGTTGAATTGCACAAGTTAGACGTCGTCAGGGGACACGCGATGTCTGGCATTCTCCTGATTGGCTTGTCAAGACGCTGTACATCAAACGGTTGATGATGATGATGATGATGATGATGATGAAGGCACAGCGGCCAGTAGCAAAACTCATTAGCCCTCCCGCTTTGTGTGGACTCGTTGTTTGTTTCCAAGCGCGCTCCCATGGCTATCGAACCTTCCCTAACAAAGGCGGCCTAATGAGACGCACGCCTCATCGTGCGTCTGCAATCATGCCAGCTTTTTTTGGCGCCCGCTAACGATTCAGGCAAGACGCGAGCACGTAAATGAGGTCCGCGTTGCTTCTGTTGGCTCAACAGCGCCAACACTGACGAAGCGCCGGTCGCAGTAGAGAAGACGTTCGGTCTTGCCGTCTTTTCCGCTGTAAAAACGTCCACGGAGCGCCGCAGTGAACTCAGCAGAACCGGTGAGCAGAACCGGTGAGCAGAACCGGTGAGCAGAACCGGTGAGCAGAACCATTACGCGCTAAATGAACGTTTAATCAAGTTGTCTGATGAGGAAGACGAGATCATTACATTTACGCGCCGGCAAACTGCTGACTGCGCGCGTGTTAATGTGCGCAATTACGCGAGCGTGCGTGACGAGAGCGCGCGTCCCCAGCGCATTTCATCGAATGCTTGCGTTGACGCGCTGAGACCGGCTTCGTTCGAAACACAAAACCACTAACACAACGCACACAAGTCGCAGATTCCTTCCGAGGGAAACTTTTGACCGGATGGAGCGCGTGAGCTTTTACGTCACACGACCGACCGACCGACCGACCGACCGACCGACCGACCGACCGACCGACCGACCGTGTCCAGGCGCAGCTCACGGGTGCGACATGTGGCGGCAGACTGACGATTACCATGGAAAGCTTTGCAATCAGAAAATGTGACGCTCGCAGCCGAGACGAGGATCGAGCGCAACGGCGAGAGCGGCACGCTCACGTGTTTGCATCGCGGTCGGGAAAAGGCCACGGTGCAGTTTGGCTGATTTCATTTCTTAATTTATTTTGGGCTTCTCTTGTGAGGAAAAAGTCAGTCCACTGTTAATTAAACGAAACAAAGAACTCGCCGCGCCATTTTGCATGACTTACGGCGAACGCATAATGCGAGCCGCTATTGACAGCTAATAAAACTAGCATCAATACTGCGGCGCTTGTAAGATCTCGTCTCGATCTTTTATGAAAGATGCTATCAAATAATGTCTTTGAAGTAATGCCGCCACTTGACCAGCAGGTCGCGGGGCCGTCGAGGTCGACACCCGCGACGCCGCGTGGACATCGGGGGGGCAGCGCCTCTGGATTTGCAGACCGGGTTGCTGGTTCCCCCCCTTAACTCATTCGCCCGCGGCCATTTCCGTAGATCGGCCGGTCAATCGAGAGCTCCGCCCGTGGGCTGCGGACGCTGCACCGATCCGCCTTCCCATCTCCAGATTTAAACCCAACGGAGAATCGTATCTGCCGTCCGCGGTCTGAACTTTCTGTCCTCCGCGTGTCGGAACGCAGCGTGACTAGTTTATCATCAGCGGCGGATTGTTTGGGAGCTCAGGTGACAGAATGAGCGCGTGGGTGAGAAGTTCAACACAACGCTGTGGGGCGGCACGGGCGAGGACGACGCTCGGCCCCCGGTCCAAACTGTCGCTCAATCGTCGAGTGGGTTTGATAGCGTTTTAAAAGCACAGATCTAAAATGGATCAAAGGCACGCGGCTCATGGATTATTTCTGACTGCGATGCAGACAGGAAGTGTAAGAGAGAGAAAGATGGAGGTTAAAAAAAAAAAGGATTTCAATGCATTTTTAATATTCAGGATGGGGGGGGCGAGTGCTCGCCAAAGTGCGCCTCCTCTTTCAAGCAACATTTACGATGACAGGGACGCATACTCGGGAAGTTGGAACGGGAACATCCCAAATAGTTCAAAGAATCCAAAACGTACTTTGAGGGTTGTCTTTTTTAATTTATTGCTTCCTTAAAAAAGTAGGCCAGATAAGAAGAGAGGGCGGAGCTTGAGGTTGGCGTCTCATGAGAGCAAGCGTTCGTTACAAAATAAGCCCAACAATAAAATAGAGCAGAGCTTGCAATGAGCATTAGCTGACTTGTTTTCCTTCTCTCAAAAGAGTCCTGTGGCTGTCGGGGGATGGGGGGGGGGGGGGGGGGGGTTGAGGGGTCAACACTAAACAAAGTGAGGAATTGTAATATTTGATATCATTCTATGAGTCTTGTACACATTTATTTATTTAGAATTTTGGGCAGAAACGTATTTAGAGAGAGTTTGGCCAACTTGGCTTTAGCAAGCTCATAAGATGGCGTCCGTAACGTGTCATGTGACCAGCAGTCTGCCGTGATTGGTCCACTGCTGGTCAGGTGACACACGGACGCCATCTTGTTACCCTGCGGAAACCCAACGCTCTCTATTTACGGCTCTGATCTCGGGTGACCAGACGTCCACCATTTTGCCAACCTCATTGTTTTGTGATTAATACTATAAACTTATTAAGAGGGAATTTAACTTACATTCCTTCCTATTTCATTCCAAATTCACGTTTGTGTTGTCATTTTACAGTCCCAGGTTTTAATTTTGAAAAATCCAATTGAGCATCTTTATGGAGACCCTTAAAATGGCTGCCCACCAACGTTCACCATCCAACCTGATAGGCCTGAAGAGGACTTAGCAACGGGTCTGAATATTTATGGCCAGGTGACATTTCAGGTTTTTCCTTTTTCTTTCTTAACATTTCCGTTTTTTCTTCTGTCAAGATGGTGCTGAGTGTTCGTTAATAGTAAATAAAATGAACTTTTTAAAATTTTAGCTAATGGATGCAACGGAACAAAGAGTGAACAATTTAATACTTTCCATACCGACTGTACTTAAAAACATTCAACAAAGAAAGTCTATTTGTGTCCGTTTCCGTTTTGCAGCAATTAGCATTAGAAAATAGCAACGTTTCATCATTAGCCACAAATCTGTGTCGAACTTGTGGGGAAATGAGGTTTGTTGCAACTTGGCCATGGGTGGTCTCTTATACTCTGCTGCCACCTGCTGGCCGTTTTTCTAATAACTGTCACTGCTCATGTCAGAAGCGGCATCGTTGCCTTCTGTATGCTCTAGAATTAAATAAAACGTGTCAATACGTCTTTGGGACACTGGTAGCATTTCACATGGAACCTATTTTTGGGGAGCAAATGAGCTCATAATCGCGATCGGCAGTGGCCCTGAAAACAACAACAACAACAACAACAACAACAACAACAACAACAACAACAACAACAACAACAACAACAACAACAACAACATATCAGTCTGTGTCTAAAAATCCGAATCCGAACTTGCCTTTGGTGTCATTGGACCCGTTTTGCGCGCACGGTCATCGCGCCGCTGCCGCCGTATGCCTTCAGCCCCGCCTCCATCCCGACGGAGCATCAGATAAGGCGGCTGAACGAAGAAAGAGAGCGAGAGCGCGCACACGCCACGTGGGAGGCGGCGGCTGGAGACGGGCGGTTGACGGAGCGCCCGGCGTAACAACTCCGGGGACCAGCACGGCCTGCAAGAGGCGTCGTTGCATCTCGCCGCGGCGTTGCAGGAGATCGGGCAGGAGAAGTGGGAGGGAAGGAAAAAGCAGAGGAAAAGGAGGTTAAGTGTTTGGCGTGCACGCGCCGCCGCTTGGCTGCTGTTGGCACGCCTCCGTCTTCTCAGGCCGTCCCGGCGCCTTCCACGCCAATCGCGGCTGCGTACGAAGCATGTGTGCCGAACGGCATGAAACAAACACACACGTGTCTACGAAAGCGTCCCCGCCGTGGCAGGAAGCGCGTCTGCGATCGGGCGTTTCCCATCCATGCATTATTTACGCACAACATTCGTTATCGACAACATTGATTTATCGATCGGCCGGTGCTAAAATGGGAAGATTATTTATGAGGCGCCGGAAGGCTGGACGACGTCTTTGTGAGCGAGATTCGCTGTTGTGTTTCGCGTAAAAGGAAGTGAGGGTCTTATGAGGGAGGGGCCTTTTTCAAATGAGAGCATTTGGGCCAGTGAGGAGGAAAATAAAAGGTTGGCAGGATGACGACCTTAAAGTCAGAATTCGGACTTTCCGACTTCCTCACAATTCTCTCTACGTCGCAAAGTCAGAATTTCCGCAAACGTGGACAAATCTGTTTTGTTTTTAAATGAATGAGTCGCGGTATATAATCCCTGCGTAAATGCGGTGTGCCATGTTTTGGACGGCTTATTTCGAGTCTTGTATCACGATATATTTAAAAATAAATTCAATATTTTCTTTAAAATCGTTCAGTCCTACACTCAAGACTCCAAAATAGGAATTTTCACGCCTCTCCATCCAGATTGCAGATGAATGGCAATGTTAGCTAATTAACTCATTCAAACCCAAAAATGTATAAATACGTTTTTTTAAATACTTTTGTCTTGCACAAAACATATTTATGCATTTTTTTTATTTTTTTGGTGCTAGAGCATAAAGAAGGCTTTTGACGCTGCCTCTGACCTGAAGAGGTGGCTTAAAGCAATGGTAGCTATTGCAGCAGAGTATAAGAGCTCAACCAGGGGCCATGTTGAAAAAAAGCTCTTTTTGACTGCAATATGGAAACAGATGCAAATGTCAGCATTGGACTGAAATGAGAAATTAGAAGAGAAAATTGCCTTTAATTTCATGCAGATTTAAGGTAAATGCTGCATTGGGGGGGGGGGGGGGGGTTATGTCTAAAAAGTACCAGTGGTACTTGGTGTTAATATGGGTGGATACTCAGGAGCATGATTCCAGACGGACGATTAGGTGCGAGTACTCGTATTTGTATCGGTCTGAAAAAAATGTGGCATCAAACATCCCTCCTAATTCAATTCAAGGTATAAGAAAATGTGGTTTTCTTTTCCAGATGTGGAAAATAAATCCCATCAAGTCGAATGTGATCTCATCAGACCAGATTGCCATTTTCTCCCTGCGCTTGCTAATGAACATTACAATCGCCCTCACTTTCCCTGGCGGCGCTAAGCAGCCCCGGCGCAACGGCGCGCCCATGCATATTTCATGGCCACGCCCGCCACCCCGGAATCCCGCCCCCCTTGAATAATGCAGCGGCGATGAGTGAGACAAAAGAGCGAGCGGGTGCGATGGAAGGATGAGAGAAGAAGAGAGGAGAGAAGAAGAGGGGAGAGGAATGTTGGGAGCAAAGAGAATCGATGATGTCGTGTCCAATCACAGCCACGACGGCAGCGGACTCGAACCTCTCACCTCGGCTCCTCCTCGCTTTCCCTTCCTGCCGTTTCCTCACCTTTCGCTCCCGAGCGTCACGTTTTGAAAGAAATGCTGGCGGGAAGTGCGGCCGCAGATGTGCGCCCTGCAAGGGTGCGGGCGGCCGCTCGTTAGCAAGTACCGAAGCGCATCCGTGGCTTCACGGGGTCACGGATGCGCTCAAATATGGCCGACGGCTCCCGCGGTGCGGCGTCCGTACGCTGCAGGCAAATGTTGATCTTCGCGGTCAATCTGTCCAGATGGAAGGAAATCAACGCCTTCGTTTGCACAAACTGTTCCGTATTCGTCACGTTCTGAATTGCGCTCGATAAATAATATCACCCGAGCGTCCCTTTGAGACGTTTCACTCCCCAAAGTGAAAACTTCCCCTTGGACTTCATATTCAACTACTTTTGGAAAAACAAAATGGAATCACGTGATCAGTCCTTTCTGCCGCTAATCCTCCGATTTTCCAGTCAAGTAACTCGTTTA
This sequence comes from Leptonotus elevatus, assembly GCF_054856555.1. Classification (NCBI taxonomy): domain Eukaryota; kingdom Metazoa; phylum Chordata; class Actinopteri; order Syngnathiformes; family Syngnathidae; genus Leptonotus; species Leptonotus elevatus. Next base: position 230,850 of record NC_141255.1, read on the forward strand.
CATTGTGGGAATATTTGACGCACGATGTGGCAAGACGCCGCCGGTGCAGTGAGAAGGCCAACTTCAAAAGAAACCTGAACATAGCAAATCATATATGGAATGATTTTATTTTTGACGTTCCCGGCGAAACGGCCGACTCGCAAGGATGTCTTTCGGCCATTTTTATTCCGACGTCAACAAATGGTCTTGAAATCATGTTCAATTGCCAATGAGACGTAATTATGCTGATATAGCATGTCGCGGCGCCTGTTAGCATGTCGCGGCGGCTAACATGGAAGAGCGACTGGATTACTTTCAGAGGCAGCTTAATTGACGCCATTGACTAATTGATCCCATTTTGCCAAAAGCTCGGTTTTGACGTTCCTTTGTCTCGCCGAGCAAAATCTATGGGGAGAGATTCGTCTCAAATCGTTTTTATAGCGGAAAATAGCTGCTAAGAAGGCTTTCAATTTAAGTTTTCTAGAAATGAAACCCAGCTGTTGCTATTGGGGAGGCGGGCCATGAGCCGGACGGGAAGAAAACGCTTTTGGATTGTTCATCCCGACCTTTTTTGACGATGATATTCTTTATTGATTGATTTGTCCTCACGTCTCCACATTCCAGAGGAAGCGGTCCATGTAATGCAGTTTTATTCATACCACATCGTGTTTATGGCCGAGGGCTGTTCTATTGGCGTACTTCACACGAGTGGGTTTTATGTGTGTGCGTAGTCCAGTACGGTGCTGAGCACGTGACGTCACAGTCGCCACTCAATTGCTTTTGATCAATTGCGCGAAACGGAAAGAAGACCAATGTCAGCGAAGTCATGATGGGGGGGCGGCGCCAAGGAAGCAGTCGCACTTCAATGTCAGCGACGTCGACATCTGCCGGGCGGGACTCGCGCCCGTTGCCTCGTTTGCTGTTGGCGTCGCTCCAGTTTCAAGTTTGGTTTCATTTGAGCGCTTAAGTGACGACAACAAAGCTGCTGGCGTCCGTCCTCATTTCTATATTTCATTTTCATAACATCTGCGATCATTGGGCTGACGTTGGGTCGGAGCGCTGACGTCAAGCCAGGATGAAAGTTGACGCTGCTTTTGTGCTTGCATTGGCCAAAATGTCAGCCAATTATTTGGAATCCTAATGATTCATTTGATATGCGTTCTAAATGTACAGTGAAATTATGTTTTCGTACTCTTGTTACCATAAACGTGGAAACGATGTTAAACTAATAGAAACGTGGCTGCATCTTTTAGTCATTGATAGTCATTTCATAAAATTAAAAAGATGTTCTATACTGTCGAATAGGAGCGTGATATTGATTTGTATTGATGTCATTTCTGTGCCACGAGATGGCATCATTGCATTTGTAAGACATTGGTGCATTTTTCTTTTCACGTTAAGAGCGATCTCATCTTTAACACGAAGTCGCTTGTGAAATTCTGCCCATTTTTCCAATCGCACTTGAACCCCAGCCTCCACGAATATGCGCATTATTATGACATTTTTATGACATTTGTAACGGCTCCATTTTGACGTGGGCGTGTCTGCTGCGTTGCGACTGGAACATCTCTCAGGCTTTCCAAGTAAGGCATTCGTTAAAACAATGAGTGGCGTCAAAGGAACTTGAAATGAACTCAAAATGAACGCACTCATTTTGACACCCCCTAAAACAAACACGTGTACGGTTCCTGTTCTAAAAGCGCTTTGAGACAACAATGTTCCCCTGCGTCTTATTTGCACACTTTTTGTGCCAAGACCGAACCGTGGCTGATATAAAAGTAGTGCTTTGGCACCACCTCGTAGCATCTGTCGGTAATTACAAACATTTGAATTGACTCGGTTTGACTTTTTATTTGACTACAATTTGCTCGGTCTCTGTCACTTGAGTGAATGACTAGCGCCTCTGCTGGTGGTAAGCGAGTGGTGCGTTCCATTTTGTCGCAATATTTTCAAGACATGATTCATCGACACACAGAAGAAACTTTTGCTCAATTTTGAACTCGCATACATCATTTGTATTAACTCTTTGACTGCCAGACGTTTTGAGAAAAGGGATGCCGTCAGTGCCAGCCGATTTAAGCATTTTGACTGATCTTTCAAGGTCCACAGAAAATGTTCTGTTTGGACTATGGAAACACACGTACTACCAAATCATCAGAAAAAAAAAGTTTGTTTCTACCTTATTCCGTTCTTTAGTAATCAACAATAGAAAATGGTTAGTTTGACCCAATTTCGCCTGTTTTGGACCAAAATACGGAGAAATCAAGCTTTTAGTGAAACGATATTATTTCATGCATTCTAGTGAATTTTACACTTCTTTTTGTCCATGAATGATGCCACAAACACCTAAATAGTGCTTTACTTCTATAAAACACTACCACCAAGAATGAAAAAGTGTTTTTTGATAGCAAAATACGTTTATTTACATTCAACAGTGTAACAATTTGACAACAATTTGGCAAACTATTTACAAATGTGTGCAACTGTGGTGCTATTTACAAATATGTGGATGTTTCAACGACAGTTTTTCTTTTTGTAACACTCTCCTGCGTGCAAGGAGACGCAACAGCATTTGCACAAGATTGCCTCTTCGCGTGCTCCACTTTCTTGCAGGCCGTTTTTTTCCGGGGAATAGCAAGTATATACTGCAGTGTGTCATCAAGTCTAATATCAGGATCATGCTACGGTTTCGTTACGTCTCGCTTCCTCGTGTCCTTCAGTTGCTACACCGGGTTGTAAGAGATGTTCTGATCCATTTTATCCACTCCATTCATGGTGGCATCGTAGTCCAGAAACAGTGTCTTCTCCGTGATCAGACTGTACCCGCTCCTCCGATGAATATGCATTGGACTCGGGGTACTCTTCATTGTCCGACAAAATGTCCGCATGTGAAAGCTCCGGCGTTAGCAGCGGTAGCCGCGCTAGCCGCGCTTAGCCGGTGAGGCTTACTACGTGATCATAACAGTCGCGTCAAGGCTTCCAACTTTGGCGTCAAGCTCGGAGTCATCATCATCATCATCATCATCAATCTGCATTGGTCGATGCCAACTCTCCATCGCCCGATCGAATGTCCGATTGTGTAGAAGTACCCGTTCGGTTATTGTGCGCGTTTTCCGGCCTTAGCAGCGCTAGCCGCGCTAGCCGCGCTTAGCCGGTGAGGCTTACTACGTGTTCATAACAGTCACGCCAAAGCTTCCAACTTTGGCGTCAAGCTCGGAGTCATCATCATCGTCGACATCAATGCGCTTTTTAGTATTGATTGATGCTTTCCGTCTTTGAAAAAAAATGCTCAAGCGTGAGTTGCTTGCAACCGGTTGCTTGGTCAAGCCACAATGGCTTGAACCAGCCATTGTCTCCTCAACACTCTAGCTCCGCCTCACGTCTTCTACTGACGCCCACGGTGGGCGGCCCATCCAACCTTGTGCAAAGAGAGTCATCGCTGCCCTCTAGGGGCCAAAACGAGTCTTTTACTAATCAGATATGCCTGATACTTTCAGCACAGCTGCCCAAGGCTTTCCTGCACCCGTTTTCAAAAAAAACAAAAAAAACATAGGGGACGTCTTTTAACGTCCTCGGCGCCCTTCCCTAGGTTTATGCTAAACGTTTTATAACGTTTATGGCAGTCAAAGAGTTAATCGCTGCAACACTTGAGGAGTTCCTGTTGAACCCATTTTGAGCATTTGCATAATTGTGTTCATTCCAAGGCAAGTCTTTTTGTAGCAATGTAGCATTTTAAGTTGATATGATTGTTTAATGTCAGTTGTCAGATTGTCACGGTCCGCGTACGACGACGACGACGCCGACGACGACTGTCGGCTGACGGACGCCTTTTGCGAATGTTGTCAGATTCATAAAGAAAGGCACGTTTGTAACGTAAATCACGTTTGACAAGACCAGACACGTCCTTCCCTCCTCTGGCTGAACGCCGTCCAAGTGGCGCGGGACACCTGCCAGGTGTTCGCACCCCCTGAAAGCGCTTTGGTGCGCACGCACGTGCACTTGGTGGCCTTTTGTGGAATTGACGCTTGCAATTTGAGGCGTACTTGAAAAGGAATTTGCTTCAAATCAAATCAAAGTAACTTGAAGTGACACGACTTAAGCAAAAGCACGATTATTATAAACAACATTTTTAGATCGATTTCTAGTTGATAAAAATACAAGACCGACCTGGAGAATGACCGTCGAGTATTGATTGGTGAAAAACAACACGCAAAAAAGTGACTGGTGGAAATTTCCACCTGAGAGCCAAAAGGGTCGCCACGGCAACGAGCGCGATCGCCGCCATTGCAAGCCAATGGAGTTTTTTCCTCACTAACGTTGAATCTTTCCATATGTTTGTATTGACGATGGAATTGGATGTAATCATTTGGATTATTGGCATCTTTTGCCCGCCTCACTCTGACGAATGAAATCATCCCGTGTTTTCGTTGCAAACTGACGGATTAGACTCGGATGAGACTTTTTCCCCTCTTGGCAACGAGATGAGTCGTCGTCTCCCTCAGCCGAGTGTTTCATGTTCGCTCGCCTTCCCGGCCAACTCTCGTGTGACAATTTTCAAACGTACTTTTCCTTTTTTTAAATGTAAAAAGCTAAATGTGTAAAAGCAAGCTTTGACACGCGTTCAGGTTCAGACGTGATGGAAATAAAAACGGCGCTTTGGGTATTTAAAGGTGCGGCTTAACGTCGTCTTAAGGCTCCTCGTGAAGCCGCGAGAAGACGAAGAAGACGCGACGGCGTCGGCGCGCGCTTGACACGTCAAAACCAACAGATCCGCCTCCTTCGTTCTGCCCGCCGGATCACACGTGAATTGGCACCTCGAGAGTCCGCGCTGCCCTTTGACCCGCCGCGTTGCGCCAACGTTTTACAAGCCGTTCGTCAAAGGCTCGCAAATTGTGCTGAACGGCATCTTTTGCGTACGTCGGAGCCCAAAAGCCCGTTAAGTGCGCGCGGCCGAGCCGAGGGTCGCTTTTAATTGCCTTGAAACCACACGCGGCATCACCGCTTTCGCTGTCGGGAAATCGGCGGTCAATCATGTCCGCCATTAGCGCCGGCAGCGGAAGCCGGCGCATCCAAACGTCCGCGTCAGCAGCAAGATGGTTTTTGTGGAGGTGGGCGGAGTTTGCGCATTCTTACCTCATTTGAAGTCATGTCTTCCTTTGTCAGCTGTGGCCTTAAGACGTACTCGTACGCGCGCTATGAACGAGCCCGGCACAGATGTTGCAATTACGCTGGCAGTCGCGGGTAAAAAAAAGTCACAAACTGCACAAAGATCCTTTAACTCACGGTTATTTGAGATATTTTCTAAATGTGCAATCAAAAGTTTTCATATTCTTGTTAACATAAAAGTGTGGGGGAGGGGGGGAAGTTAAACTAATAGAAATATGGCTGCATCTTTTAGTCAGGAATTTCATAATAGTAGAGTTTTATATATATATATATATTTATATTATAAAGATATATATATATATTATAAAGATGTCATGTACTGTAAAAAACAAGTGTGATATTGATTTGTGTTGAAGTCATTTTTCTGCCACTAGACGGCATAATTGTATTTTTTTTGCACCTCTGCATTTTTCTTTAGAAGTAAGGGGCGGTCATTAATTGCGCGTTAAAACAATTAGTGGCATCAAAGGAACTTGAAATGAACTCAAAATTAACGCACACATTTATTTATTTTTTTACATAAATCTTTTTTTTCATGAACTTTTCTGGGTATTTTTGATTAAATTCGATTTTTTTTATTTTATAAAAATGTGCCCAAAGTTTTGATATTTTGACACCATATGTAAAACCCCATCAACAGGCTAACGAAACTCGCAACAATGCCAGTCGTTATCTTCCTTTAAGCATTTCAGCAACAACGGTCCAGCAAAACATGCAGACAGTCAATATAACAATACGAACAGGCATATATTTGTTACCGTCTGCGAAAAACGACTAAAATGACTGCCGCTCAGTCACTTTTTTTGTTTATTATGAATGTTCCAATTATACTTCCTGCTGGTGGCCAAAGCGCACACACCAGGAAGAACAATGTCAATTAAATCACGATGCACAAACTGTTATATTTTAATAAAGTACAAAAACATTGCAAACATTATTTATGGGTATCGATTATAGATTCATGGGAAATAATGAATGAATCATTTCCATTCAATTCAGTGGGAAAGTATGAAATATTCAGAATCAATGAATGAATCAACTCGTCAGTCAAAGCATAACTTTACGATTGACTATTTTGGCCATCGCTCATTTAAATGATTCATTTTTGTCAGAAGAACCTGAAAGTCGCTATGTGATGGGATTGACTGAATATCTCGCACCTTCTCCTTGTATTTCCCTGCCAGGTGTTGTCATGCCTGCGTAACAATGTGTGTGTGCGCGCGCGCTCGGGGTCCTGTCAAGAGGCCTGGAGGGATTGTGATGAAAGTATTCCTCAATTGGCGATCAACAGATCGCCTTGAGGTACGAAACGCGCCCAGCAGCAGAGCCGGCAAACCCACGTCCAGAAAGTAAAAAGTTTAGCTTTAGCCCCTGATGCTAGCTAGCTAGCTAGCTCCCGAGCAGGTAAACAAGCACCAATGGAGCAGGCTAGCTAGCTAGCATCAGGGGCTAAAGTCAAGCTGTGGCAGGCTTTTAAACTTTCTGGACCTGAATTGACCACTTCTGCCCACCGGGGTTTTGTTGTTGTTGTGAAAAACACGGATGCAAAACAACCGCACATCATTGGCATGCGGCGCACACACATTTTGAGTGCGTGCGTACGTGCGTGCGTACGTGGTTTGAGGAGACACGCAGGGACGCAGCGCATGACAAGTAGGGAAAAGGAAAACGCAACCAAGTGCAGAATGTGTCCAGTTGAGCCCTTGTTAGATTTCTGCTGCCGTAGCACCTTCTTGACACTTGCCGTGCGTGCGTGCGTGCGTGCGTGCGTGCGTGCGTGCGTGCGCCAAGTTGGCAAAACCAATATTGTTCCTGCACTTCTCTCAGTCTGATATTTGCGGTCATCAAGACTCACCTGTGTTCTACGAATTTATTTTGGTGTTGCCATTATAAAATAAGTGCGGCGGCGCCATGTGATATTTTCATAACCACGCTACTCCATATGAATGTACTTATTATAATAATGATGTCATTGGTGACAATATCAATCATTAAAGCTGCATTTTTTCCTCTTCAATTCAGTGGACACTGCGCTGCTTGTTTTGGTGTGCCGGCCATCACCACTTGGGGGCGCTAAAACACCAACACGCGGTCACAGCTTCTCGTCGTTCTTCGCAGAGGATAAAGAACATGTGCCAATGAGTCGTGACGTTGATGCAATGTTCGTGGTCATTTGACAGTCCAAATAGGAAGATGTCGATGACTGTCGCTTTTCCAAGAGGACTTTTTGGGCTTCCATTTTGGATTTCTTTCTCTCTGGCTTCGGATCAGTTTACGCTCAAGACTCATAAAAGCCACTGAAAGCGATCAAGAAAGCGGCAGTTTCACCCCTCGAGTTAAATCTCAGCTTGAAGTTCGTTTTCTGTTCAGGTTTTATGAATTATTTGACTTTATGGAACGCAAAACTAACTAACTTAAATATATTTTTTAAAGCAAGCGTTTTCGATTCTGTCCTTTAATTCCTGGCTGGCAGTGATTACGGCGGTCTAATTGGAAGCACGGGTCCGAAGAGAACGTGTGCGTGCGTCTCAGCAGTTGATGTGAAAACAAAGCAAACCGCCGCCGCCGCCGTCGCCGTCGAGGTGAGCGCACAATCAAAGCACGTCTTATTTCATTCCACGCCATAATTCGAGCTCTTATCTGTTGATTCATTCTCAAGTGTTTATTTGCGTTTTTCACGTTGTCACAACGCGCTCCGCTCGCTTGATGATTTGAGTACACGTTACACTTACAAGCCATTTTTTGGCCCTTAGCAATAATTGAACCGTTTCTGCACTTGCCGGCGCTATTTATAGCGGGCGGGAAGACGGCAGAAACGGCGGAGGCGCTGCACATTCCGTTGAAAGATTCCTAAGTGGTCCCAGAGTGCAGGTGGCCTGCGGGAGGTTGAGGACTCGTGGGAAAATGGAGCTCGTCACATGCTCCGCCCACTGCTCATGCCGGCTTTAGGTCGGGACTACGTTTCCCTTCCACAATGCGGCAAATCTCAGGCAGCTGATTGGATCAATGGAATGGCGTAAAGGTGCCGAAGGCCTGCCACCAAAAGGAGCCGCCGTCTGTGACAGTCGTCTGCGGAGAAGGTCGCACGCACGCACGCACGCACGCACGCACGCACGCACGCACGCACGCACGCACGCGAGAAGGTCCCTGTTGGCCTCCGGCTTTTTCGTTCTGTCCTCCCGTCATGGCCGACTGGCACCTCCGACGCACCAACGCAGATCAACTTAACGATACCTGCGGCGCACAAATGGATCCGCTGTCTTTCCCGCGCAAGCGCGCGCGCACACGCCGGCACGTTAGCTGCCGGCTAAAGAGTCCAATCAGCTTTCAGTGTTTTCATTACGTCTTTATTGTCGCCCCGGATGTTGAAGTGAAGTTTTCGAGACGGATTTACAAACTTCAATTCTGTCTTTGTTCGAAGGAATCAAAGTCCGATAAATGCTTTTATGAGGCCGCGCCTCGGGTGCGCTTGCCAAATTGTTTTTAAGGTGCGGCCTTCCTCCGTCGTCCTTTTCCGCCTCGCAGTCTGACTTTGGGCCGCAATAGAACTGTCCCCTCCGTCCTCCTTTCCGACTCTCATTATCTTCTAATCCATAATTGTCCCTGTTGGCAGCCCACAAGGCACCGTGCCCAGCCCTCCCCAAACACCCCCCCCCTCCCTCTCTGCGCTTTTTATCGAGAGGCTTTTGGACCGTGAACCTCACAACATCACCCGAAGCAGATGAGCCTTGAAATCCATTTTGGAAGAACACGAAATCAAAACCCAAAGTTGTTTTTTTTCTTCCCTCCATTCAGCTCATTTGCTGCATTTGGTCGAGCGGCGTTCCCGCTTCGCCATCTTTCCCGCTTCGCCATCTTTCCCTCTCGACCTTCTCCGCTCATAATTTCTTGTTTTTGGCAAATGAGATCGCTCTGTCCCAGCAGCATACGTTGTTGTCGCTATTCGGCGCAGCCGTGAATGACAACCGCTTTGTTTTGTGTTCCCGCGTTTGTCGTAGCTCATAAATTCCGAACGGAGGAAGTCGGCAGATTGCCGTGCGGGAGGACGCCAGGGAATTGATGGCAAGTGGAGGGGAGGACGGCGGGGGGATTGAAGGCCACTTGAACTTCACGTGGGTTTGTCCTCGGGCAGTGGTTATCATTTGCTGCCCCCCCCCCTCACCCCGCCCCCTCCCTCCCTCCCAATTAGCATATTATTGTACAAAGTATGTCGTTACATTAGGCACAGCTAGCAAGATGATCCTTTACTACACATTTGCTCGGAGAGTTGTTCTTTTGCATCGCGACAGTTTGATGGAAATGATGGCGAGTCATGGACGACGGCTTGAGATGAAAACGGCGAGCCCGGGAAGAATGCGGCTTCTCTTTGCGGGCGTTAACGGCAAACATGCAAAAGTATGCACGGAACCGGATGACGACGCTCGCACTTTCACGCGTCTTTTGTTCAAGCGGCGCCAGCCGACACGTGACGCCGAGTGTTGATTAGCGTTCCAACTCAACGCGGGGACTGGTGACGAAATGGAGCAAAAGCGTCAAGACGGTAGATGCGCTTGTCAATAAAGTTTGACCCCGCCCAACAAAGCGAGAGGCGTGAAAAAACATCAAACGCAGATCATAACATACAAAAGGAAACATTGCTTAAAACGGGATCCCCGATCGTTTTAGCATTTGGTTCTCACACAAATGACAAATCAAATATAACATTCCTTAAGTCGTAGGTGTCAAACTCCGGCCCTCCAGGACCCGAGTTTGACACCCATGACTTAAGTCAATGCACAAGTCCATATGACACAATAACGGCTTATGTGAAAAGAATAACATCAACATCAACACCACAACGACCCCGCGACCCAAGCCACATATCACCCAGTGACCCGAACCCGCAAACCCCCAAGTTTGTTTGCCTCGGACCACCAAATGACGACCGCGCGAGAGGCACGAGTGCGTACGAACGAATATTTGCCGGCTTTTAATTAAAACAAACATAAAAGAAGCGAACGAGCCGCGATAAGGCGCCGCATCCGGGAAGCGAACCCATGAGTCGGCTCGTTAAGGGTGACCTTATCTCAGCTGGACTCGTCGATTGGTTTGTTCATCACGTCGTCGTAATTATCGATCGGTAAACAATCAGGAGGAACGATGGATCACATTCAAACTGAATGCAATTTTCAAATCACAAAGGCTGCCTTTTGATTTGATTGATTATTTTACAGTAAGTTCAGTGCTGATTATTGAACTGTTTTTTTTTTTTTAAAGAAAAGTGGACCTTGAAAAAACCGAATTGGCGGTGGGGGGGGGGGGGTCGCGGTGGGGGGGTCGCATTGATGTTCTCTTCAGGCTGTCAAAATGAAAGCGTTAACTGTGAAAAATGAACTCGGTCAACTCGCTTTCATTGACTTCCTGTTGCAGCCGGCAGCAAAACTGAGCCACGAGCACGAAGGCGGACAAACGTGGGCGGAGTCCGTTTGACTTGACACTTTTTATTTACAAGTTATTTGCCAAATCCAAAGAACCGAAGTTTGCCGTGGATCTTATTGAAGTGTTATTTTCACGGCTCAAAGAAAGAGCCGGCAATGCTAACGACAGCAACTTTCTAGTTGATGATTTTACATTCAAGATTTGACTTAAATATCCGTCACAAGCTTGAAAGAAAAAGTCCAAGCAGAAAAAGAAAATGAATTGGGATGAACGACAGGAAATTCAAACGTTGGAATGCCGGCACTTGTTTGTGAAAATGTTCACCGCTAGCAAACAAAGCTGAAGGGATTTTGTGAGCGAATAGAAACAAATGTCGTCGCGCTGTTTTGGATCAATACAATCAATCGGAGTCCCTTCGGCCGGCCGCGGACAATATTTGTTTCTTCTCACATTACCGGTCACGCTCGAGTCTTCCTCCGACGCCATCGGCGAGCCGTTCCGCGCCAAAGTATCGGCGCCTAAAGGCCGACCTTTGAAAATGTCACGCTGCGAGACTTACTGGATTCTGTATCTTTTTCACACGAGCAGTTGACGGGATTTGACACGTTTTAATGTCACTCGCGCCGATTGGGATCGTTTCCATCGCAGACGTTCTGTTGCTGTGCTCTGAAAAGGAGTCCGCGGCAACCAAGCGGAGGAAGAACAAATGGAGACGCAATCGGGAGCCGTGGATTGAAATTAGGGGGGAGAGAGAGAGAGAGAGAGAGAGAGAGAGAGAGAGAGAGAGAGAGAGAGAGAGAGAGAGAGAGAGAGACAGAGACAGAGACAGAGAGAGAGAGAGAGAGAGAGAGAGAGAGAGACAGAGAGAGAGAGAGAGAGAGAGAGAGAGAGAGAGAGAGAGAGAGAGAGAGAGAGAGAGAGAGAGAGAGAGAGACATCCGTCAAGGTGTCATCAGAGCAAAGTAAGACTTCGCCGCATCAGAACACGGGATGATTGTCACGCACACGTTTGAAGACTTCTGCCGGTTTTGGGCGTCCTTGAGCTGATTTGCAACAATTGAACACTCTTCTCTTCTTGGCCGCAGGTGTCAAACTCCGGTCGCCTGCCTGGGAATAAAATGTCAGATTCCACATTGCTTACCGTTTTGGCACAAATTCACTTTCTTTTTTTAATGGGACTGACATTGGACATTTTCCAAGTCCCGCTTGCCACGCCCACTTCCATACGTACGACTTCTCATCGCGATATTGCTCAATGGCGCAGTTTGTTCAGCGCACTGTCCGGTAACCAGGAGGTCGCAGGTTCAAATCCCACCTCTGACTGTATATTGCAGATGTATCATGTTAATTATGCAAATTGATGACACGCTCACCACTGACTCTCCTCGTTCCACTTTTCCATCGAAAAAGATGGCGGCTGCTGCATGCCTGCTTGCTATTGCTGGTCAACAGAATGAGGAGAAAAAGCAAAGCAGTGTGTGTTGCTGATTTTGAAATGACGCAATCACCCCTGAGTCGCTCGGGTCATTTTTCCCATCCGATCCGTTGCACGCGTGCGCGTGCGAGACTCGTCGTTTCTCAACAATAGGCTTGTTTGAGTTGAGCCGCGGCCTCGCTCTCGCACCCGCTTGCATTGTACGTCCACGTGTCCTGTTTTTTTTTTCTCCCTCCGCCGTCGCTTTCATCTTTGCCGCCTTAACACTTTCGCCGCCGCCCGCCGTCGCTTTCATCTTTGCCGCCTTAACACTTTCGCCGCCGCCCGCCGTCGCTTTCATTGTTGCGCCCGAGCCTCCCAGGGCGCGTCACGTGGTTAAAACTCATTAGCATGCTACCTCATGCATATTCATACTTGCGTCTCATTTGAAAGAAAGTGCTTTTTGTTCACAGTTTAGAAGGCAAAGTGAGTGTTTTAAGTCGGCCAGGCTGGTTGCATTGAATTCCTCCGAGGAGATCGACGTCCTTGTGCGCGTGCGCGCGCGCGTGATGGATGGTGTCAGTGCGTTGCGAAATGAGGAATCTGTTCGCTGTCGGCCGCTGACGTCTACCTGGAAGTTAATTGGCATTTCTGACAAACGTTGAACCCGCTGCTGTCCATCACTTCTCGCCACATTCTTCAAGTCTTCAAACAACAACAGCAAAATCCCTGGCGGCCAATTTTCACAATCAAAGACGTTAAAGCTGCTTAGCAGATGCACACGCAGCTGCAATCTCGCATCTTGTCACGGCGTCGTGGTCTTTGGTGCAAATCCTGGCGGTGGTGCTGCGCGGCCTTCGTCGCGGCCTTCATCGGGGTCTTCATCGGGGTCTTCGTCGGGGTCTGATGTCGCCTGGAGCGCGCCTATCAAGTGGCGCCTTCGCGCTGAAAAAGCGCACATTCGCTCAAACCCACATTCACGTGGGACTGGCTAATTGAAGAGAACATTGATTGGCAAGTTATTCGAGATGGCAAGTGCTTGCAAATCTATACAGCCAGTGGCCTCCGTGCGTGTGCGTGCGCGTGCGCGGCAGGCAGGCAGATTTCACTGATAGCAGCGTGAGACGCTCGCGTGTCTCCGTGACTGCGCGACGGTTTGAGCACAACCACTTGTGAGCTTTTGTTCTTTTCCTCACAAAACGATGGCAAGTGTGTGCGCACATCACAAGAAGCCGACCGGCTGGCTTTCTTGGCGAGGAAGGAAAAAGGTGACACATCAATGGTGTCCAAATTGCCATTTGACGACATCCCCTTTTAATCAACTCGGTCGGGAAACTTAACGATTCATCCCCCAAAAAAGTGTTTTTCTTTCACGACTATGAAATCAACTTTGCCAAAAGATGACGTTTCAACACGGTTCGAAGCAGAAAGTGCTTTTTGCTCAAGAGCTGAAAAATGGAATATGAGACTCTCCTCATATTCAAATGCAGAAACAAAAACATTCAAATGAGTCGACCGTCCCGAATATCATTGAGAAATATTAGCATGCCAACTTGTGAGCGCATGAATCGGAGGATTCCTGCGGTGGCCCGTTGGGGGAGCCAGTGAGCCGGAATGAGTCGCACCTTTGGCCTTTTTGCGAGCATGCAGAGCTAAAGCCATTATTCGAAAAATTCCCCAAAAAAAAGAGTGCTTGTCAAATCACACAATTTTCCATCATTAATCACGATTGATTTCAAGTCACATTTTTCTACTTCTACGTCCATTTTTTCTCTCTCCAAGTTTGTACTGACATATTGAAATGTGTCAGTATTGAAAGTAAATGTAAATATTCAATAATAATAATAATAATTCAATGTAAATATTTAAAGCTATTTATTTAGCAAATTGATTCCAAACATTCAATTATTCATATGTGAATATTTCAAGAAAATATCATTATTGAATAACAATAATAATATTTCAATGCAAATATCTTAAGATATTTCAACGCTCCAATTGATTTAGAATCAATCCGTGTCCTACTGGCTTTTTTTTGCTGGTGTAAAATGCAAGCGTTAAACCGAAGGATCAGAATCTTTGCTGGCCGTCCTCAGAACTTGTCGCTGACAGGTTTAGTTCTGCTGGGAATTTTGCTCTGAGATGATCCGCCAAAGAAGAACATGCGATTTGGATTTGGCTCCGCAAAGCGCGCAAATGACTCGAGACGTCAACAAGCATCGAGCGATGCGGTCGGGAAGTCGAGTCCACGTGGATTCAGTCACGCCTCCTCCAAGTTTGGCTGCGCACTGAGTTCATAAAAAAAAAAAAACGCTTTCATGAATTTAAATACTAAATGATGAAATGATAAATGTTATTCCTAAACTTTGGCAGCCCAAAAATAATCATTTTAAAGCCTATCACATTCAAAGTCGCAGGTGGATGGCAAACATTTACATTTGACAAATATGCAAATATGCAATCAATGTACGCAGTCAGTAGCATAATAAACGTCAAATGCGAAATAGCGACAGCCCTGTTCTGGTTCCGTGCAGCCAACGTTGGTAGAAACTCCTCCGTGGAGCCAATCCCTAATTCATGATGAAATGATGAGCGTCTTGAAGACCTGCTGGCCGTTAGCAGCTCCAGCGGCCAATAAGCAAAAGATGGATTACGTGCGGTTTCGTCCTCTGGCGTGACGTTACCAAATGGCGTCAACGTGCTGCAAACGGAGCAGGCGGCCTCCTTAACATCATCTCGCGGGGCTACGTTGGATCCCGCCTCCTACTATGGCGGCTTTTTCCTGCATCTTTGCTCCAATGTTCTTTTGAAGCGAAACCCACCTCGATCCATATAAAGCGAAACCCACCTAGAAACAACAGCCGCTGGAGGGAACTTCCTTCTTCCTGTTTGGTGACACCGCCGAGACATTCACAGCGGGGCGCGCACGCACACACTCGCTCGGCTAGCGCGCGCACGCTCGCTCGGCTAGCGCGTGCACGCTCGCTCGGCTAGCGCGCACACATTCGCTCGGCTAGCGCGCACACATTCGCTCGGCTAGCGCGCCCCCTCAGGAGCTTGCAGAGACCAATAAAAGAGCATCTCTGTCTAAGTGTCCGGAAATGTGCGTGCGTGCGAGGGAGGGGGGGGGGCTAGGGAGGGAGGGGGGGGGGGCCTAGGGAGGGAGGGAGGGAGCGGGTGGCGAGGCCTGCTGATGGGAACGGGGGATGTGAACAAATGAGTTGAGGGCTTGTGAAGAAGCATCTCTCTCTCTCTCTCTCTTTCTCTCTCTCTCTCTCTCTCTCTTTCTCCCTTACTTAAAAACAAAAGGAAGAACATTCCACTCGGCGTCGCTGGACTTTTTTCTCTTTCTTTTTTCAGTTCAGTTCCGGAAGAGTCCCGCCTGACCGGTCCCGTTGGACCCCCAAAAAAAACATGATTGCAAAAGTCTTAATGCTAACTTATACACTCTTAAAAAGAGAATTGTTGAACCAATTTAAGATTACAAATTGAATTGTTGACCAATTCAATACATTTGCTTCAATTGGTAACACACGATTGAATTCAATTCATCCAAAGTGAATATTTGTTTAATGAATTATGAGTTCATTACACTTCATATATTCACTTTGGATTTGGATGAACTTAATTCAGTCGTGTGTTTACCCGTTGAAGCAATTTTATTAAGTTGGTCAACAATTCAATTTGTAATCTTAAATTGGTTCAACCATTCTCTTTTTGGAGTGTAGTGCATAGGTGTCAAACTCCGGTCCTGGAGGGCCGCAGTCCTGCAGGTTTTGGAGCTTTCCCTCTTCCAACACGAGCTGATTCCAATCAGCAGGATCGTCACCGGGTTTATGCCGAGCTTGCTGATGAGCTGATCAAAAATCAGCTGTGTTGCAGAACGGAAACATCCAAAACCTGCAGGACTGCGGCCTTCCAGGACCGGAGTTTGACACCTATGGTGTAGTGGGGAAACGCTATAGACAGGCCTACGAAGGAAAATGTCGCAATGACTCATATCCAGGATGATTGTCACGTTGCTGCTGCTTCCCCAAACCCTTTAGAGAAGCAACGGCTGTGTCACTAGTGATCCCCCTCTTTAAAAAAGAAAAAGAGAGGGCTCAGGAGAGTGCGCCTCCGAGCGGGTAGGAGATTGTAATCTGTGCGCATCTCCGTCCGTTCTCCTCGCGAGCAGAAATAATCTCGTCTTCGTCCTCTGTCTGATTGTTAAGTGTTCTAGGTTGACTGAACCTGACAGGTATATGTTCTTTATCCTCTGTGAAGAGTGATTCGCTGTGTTGTACGTCAATGAGGCAATAACGAGTGGAAAACCGCTGGATGACTTTTTAAAAGGTCCTCTTGCCTTATATTTTTGTAAGCAAACCCAAGCAATACATGAACCTGTATCGGAATAAACAATCAGATGCCTTCAACATAAGTGCCCCACTTGGACACGTTTTGTTCAAGTTGTCTTCTCTGAACCAGAAAAGGCGAAATCCCCGTGAGGCAACGCCACACGTGAGCAAAGCGCTAAAAGAAGCCTTCAATTTGCAGCCCTTCACTACTTCTCAAGCTGTCCAGTCAAATGATTCTCATCGAACCCTTTTTTGGGTTGTTTTCTTCCCTGGTTGCAGCTTGCTGAGATGTCGTCCTCTCACTTCTTTTCCTTCATATTTCACAAGCGGCCATCAAATATGAATGCGGAGCGGACGCACAGGCGTCGCCTCGGCGCACTGAGCGGCGTTGGGGTTATTTAGCTTTCACGCTAACGACATCAAGTGAGCTCGGAGAGTTGAGATGGCAAATACTGGCTGTTTCGTACCCGGTGTGACAACAATCTCCCATCATTATTACGTCCGGACGAAAGGCCGGCGGGAAGTCTGATCTCATTGGACAAAGTGCAATTTCTGCAGGAATTTGTGTTGGAATGCTGAGATTTGAATGCTGAGATTTGAATGCTGAGATTTGAATGCTGAGATTTGAATGCTGAGATTTGAATGCTGAGATTTGAATGCATGTGCTTATGAAGTCAATTGAAAGAGCAATTCTGTGAACTTTACAAATGTTTAATTGTAGTTAAATGACGGATAAAAAGAATCTGTGTCAGGTGGGATTTCATCATTTCAGAGAAATGATCATTCATTTCCTGATATGAGAGTCAGTTGGTATCAAACGTACGAACATGCGGTCCAAGCCAGCTTTGAACCCAGGTTCTCCTTTCCAGCGACAAAGCAAGACATCCAACCCTCCCCTTGCTTACAACTTGATTAGCTTGATTAGCTCCACGCGCGTAACAAAACTCGCTGTTCTGAAGTCAACAATTAGAGACGCAGCTTTGCGCGTCGATCGTTGGCATCCGGGCATCACTTTCGCGCCAGATGAATCGTGCCGGCTTTGTCGCATCGCCACGGAGACATGAAGTACATCTGACGGGTAACAATATGGCCGCGTGTCGCGTGCCGGCAGACCGCCGCGCGAATTTAAGGAATTCAATTGTGTGGCTCCTTCTGGTCTACACGCCTTGGCCATCATGCAGCAGCAAATATAAACAAACGCATATAAACGAAGAAGACAACCATCAGTAATATGAGTTGTTTTTCGCAGAGGTGAGAGAGAGAGCGCGAGAGAGAGAGAGAGAGAGAGAGAGAGAGAGTGCGAGAGAGAGACGGCGAGAGAGTGTGAGAGAGAGCGTGCGAGAGAGAGAGCGAGGGCGAAAGAGTGTTGTTATATTATTATTATTTATTTTATTTTTTGCCATGTTGCTGCTGAATCTTGGCCACTTGAAAAGCGGACATCTTGGCTCACAAAAGGTGCAGCACCCCTGCTGTGCAGTATTGAAAATCAATCAATCAATCAAAATGTTATAAAGTGCTTTACAAATTAAAATCCCCCCCGCTGCAAGACACATGATTGCGGTTGTACACGATCACATGATCTTTTCTTTTTTTTCTCCCTTAATGTTGTGCCTTGCGGCCTCACCTTGCGTTGTTGTGTTCGTGGCGGCGTGATAAAGGTGTCTCCAAAATGAGCCCCCAAGTCACTTCCTGGCAGAAGGCAGCTTTTAATTCAGCTGTGCAACAACACATTCAGCCATGCTGCATTTTTTTCTTTTCACGGAGCACCAACTGCTCTCCTCAGTCTTCCCTGTGCGTGTGTGCGTGCGTGTGTGTGTGTGCGTGTGTGTCGGCGTGCACGCGTGCGCTTGTGTCTCATTGAGGGCAGCGTGCCAAGGGGATATCCGGCTTTTGCCAGCTCACTGACCAGTCAGTTATTGGTCATTCACCACAGGGTTGTCCCTCGACTTGTTGGGCAAACGCACACACGCACACGCGCACGCGCACGCACACGCACACGGGTGTTTGGGACACACTTTCCCATGCGTTTGGCCACACGCAATGAACATATGGTCCATTTTTGGGAAAGCTTACAAGCCCACTTTTTTTTTAGATGCGTTCTATTTTTCAGTATTTTGGTTGCTGTCACAACAAAGTGAATTTCACATTGTGTTCAAAATAACCACTTCATTTTATCTGAACGTCTGCTCGCTAAATGCAAAACACCCTAGACAGGCTAATGAAACTAGCATTGATGTTACAGTAATGCGACCCCTTTAAAAAGGTTTTGAACACAAACAGCGCAGCAACACATATAGATAGACACAATGACTATAACCAAGCATATATTCTTTAACCTCTGCAACAAAAAAACGACTGTTACTAGGAATGAACGATTAGTTGCATTTGCAATATAATCGCGATTTGCAAAACAAAATTACATAATCGCAAAAGCTGTGATGAAAACGCTCATTAAAATACGAAGAGGGAGGAGGAGGGGAGGGGGGTAACAAAAGCCTAAAATGGAACTTTCTTTTGTCTCATTCTAAGTATGTACTCAGAAACGTTAGTCGTAATTATTTTTAATTGATATTATTTTAGTATAAAGTTTTCTTATTTTACTCTCATACTACTTTAATTCATTTTTTAAAAGTTCTATTTATAGTTGAAAGGATTTTCAAGGAATGTTCCTCTCCTCCAATTCAAGGATAGCGACGCACATTTCCACATGGCACAAAATACAATCCCTGAGGTCCCCCTCGGTCAGCGCTTCCCACAGATTTGAAAACCACTTGGGGGGGGGGGGGTGTGTGTGTGTGTGTGTGTGTGTGTGTGTGTGCGTGTGTGTGTGTGTGTGTGTGTGTGTGTGTTTCTCTCTTCCTGTTACGACATCTCCTCTCGCCTCACGATCCACAAAGTGACGGCGAACTAACGTTACATGCGGTTTATCTGATCACGGCATGTTTAAAAAATACATATTTTGAATCCATTTTCTTGAAAACTACTTGGGTGGCCCGCCCAAGTATGAACGTGGTGTAGGAACGATGAACTTTGTTCCTAAAATTTCATTTCTGAACTCGTTTAAAATATGTGAGCAGAACCTGCGTAGAAAATAAACGTTTCCAAGACAGAAGCTTGCAAAGATGTTGGCAAATTGATTGAACTCCATAAAAGTTGTCATTTCATAAGAGAAGTTGCCAATCGATTTCTTATACAGCATCATGTGACTGATACATTTTTATTATGCATTGATTGATTTATTGCTGCCTGTTAGTTTTGACCTTTGGGATCCCACTTCTGGTTTAGGCCACGCCCCGTCCGAATACAGGTGCAAATCATTTCGATGGGTGAACAGATGCAGATACAGATGTTGGCGTACTTGCTCATGCCGAGTTCATTGTTTTGATAGCAATAGAACAGAATATTCTGTGGGCCTTGCAAAATCATTTAAAATTCAGTAAAACAACCGGGAGCGAAGGGGGTTGCTTCAGTGAAAATGGCTTCCAGTGAATGAGTTAACAAAAACTATTTTCACGCTTGATTTCATATTGTGATCTACCGATATCGTGAAGGGATGCAATCGATATTGTAGCATGAATTTTGGGCCATATTGTCCATCCCGAGATGAAAGTAGCTTTCGAAGACACACGTGCGCCTCCTGACATCGTGACGTGACAGAAAACGTGCTTTTCGAACCCCCTCGTCCCCACACAGGTGTACGCTTCAAAGTCGGCGCTCTGCCCGACGAGGGATGCAACAGAAATGCTGGTCGGCAGAAGAAGATGCTAATGCTAATAGATGCTAATGGCACGGGCCTTGAAGACATACCTGAGTTGGTGTGTCGTTGAATTGGCGGTGGGAGATTCGGTTCAGGCCTCGGAGAGGACACCGTGAAGGTCAAGAAGAAAACGGGGAACCTTCTGGTTCGAGCAATGAAAGATCGTGCGGCTGTTTTTGAAAAGCAATAAGACGTCCGTGCACTTGTGCAGAGATTGCTGGCTTTTGTGATAAAGACTATATTTTTCTCAATAACATCATCCACCCGCGACTACCAATGAAGGCTCGAGAGTTTTAGATGGTTCCCTTGTGGCCTTCGTTGCGTTTCCACTCCACGGCAAGAGTGTGTTAGTCACGGCTACAAAATGTGCTGACAGCAGATTTTTGTCTGCGTGTGCGAATTTGTCCTCCTCGTGGACTCAAAAGCTCGGAAGAAGGTGCGAGTTCCACGATAGGTACCTTCTGAGGTTCCAGTGTCATTAATGTCATTAATGTCATTGATTTGAGATGTATAGAAATGTTTTGTCTTTTTTCACCTTCGTCAGGCGAGGCACTTATGAACGTCAACTTTACAATGTGATGAGTCTCCTTGACTTTTAAAAATTCAAACCTGAAAATAATCGACCCAAAGAAATGATGAGTGAGTACCAAGACCAGGCATTTGGTATCTGGCCTTATTTCAAGGAATTGGTACTCGCAACGGTGCACAATGGACAGAAACGAGAAATGAGAAATGACAAGAATAGAAAATTGACATTAAGTGCTATATCTTTTCAAATTTTTTTTTTAAACGTTCTGTCATTGGTTTTTTTTTTGAGGGTGGGGGGGGATTTCATATATCAAACTTATAAGTGGTATCTGTACTTGTTATCAGTACTGCGTACATTATGAATGAAAAGATTCGGATTCATGTCCATAAATTGACCCCATATTTTCTCTTTCTAAGTATTGTGAAGCATTTATTCTGAAAGGAATTTATGCTCCTTCATCTTCAAAAACAAGAACTGTGGCTTTGTGGCAAGACGACGATTGGAATATTTTGCGATTGAACCTTTGAAGCTTTGACTTTGAAACTCTCAGTGCTGAAGAAAAACATGTCTCCATTCGTATCTGCACGATGACGTGACTGCTTCCAAGTCGCTGTTGTGTGTGACTCCTCCCCTTTAGAATAGCAACTGCTATGTCGCTCGTGAAAATCCAATAAAAGAGGGAGCGGCGAAGAGTGCCAGAGCGGAAACGAGACTGTAATCTGGGTACACTCTGTCTTTTCTCCTCGCGAGCAAAAATAATTGAAATCTCTCGTCTTGCTTCTTATTCATGTTGTTTATTAAATGCTCGAGGTTGGCTGAACCTCACAAGTTTTATTTTTCGTGTGGCAGTAGCGATTTAAAAATGCAATGTTCTGCATTGGGCAGCTTTATTTAAAAAATGTTTTGTATTTTTTTTTTTTTAGAGCTCAGTATTAATCCTTCGGCAGTCTTCATCATCATAGCTCTCTTTTTTTTGTTTGCGTGCGTGCGTGCGTGTTTGCATGTGTGTGAGTTTGTGCTCTTTAATTCATATGAAACCAGTTAAAAATCCCAAACCCTTCACTTTAACCGGACGCTTGAGAGTTCCGCCAGAGTCGTGACGACGTCAGGAGACCAGAGGAAGGATAAAGGAAAGAAAGATGACAGAAAGGGAAATCCAGCACCAACCAGACACCACCGACCACCCACGAGTTACAAAACCAGAATCTTTCACCAACCTCAGAAAGCTCTAAATCCCAACAGATTAGGGAGACCTCAAGAGACCAGAGGAAAGACTCAAGGAAGGAAGGAGGGCAGATGAAGCAGAGTGAGATCCACATGCATTGGGCAGCTTTAGTACAACTGCTGGAACAGAGCGTGTGGGTGATGGTATGCGTGGTGAACAGCGAGTAAAGATATGATGGAAGATGCTGATTGGATGATGATGCTCGCCTCCCAGCGATTTTCTGCCTTCAATGCAGATTTGTTTGTGAGTCGTTACATCCGCTCAATGGACAAATGGACGGGGACCCCTTGTATTGATGAACTCAATTGATTAGGTGTTTGTCCAATATCGTAGTCGCCGCACCTTTTGATCAATGGCGCCCTTAAGGCAAAGGCATTAGCGCGCCGTTATCAGATGCAGGATGCAAAAAGAAACGGGAAGGAAAGCAGTGGAAGAAAAGGAAGCCGTGGTCACACTTGAGGGAGCGAGAGGTTATTTTGCGCTCCATCATCGCACTGCGTGCTTTGCTGCCAGCCTCGCCCGACTCTGCGGACGCGTCTGTTTGTCTTGCGTCTGTTCGTCCCTTCAGTCCTTGTTCTTGTCACTCCCGCTCGCCGCATCCGTCCGTACTCACGTTTCCTCCCGCCGTTCCGAGCAACGTCATCCGTCTCTTTTCACCTGAAGCTGTAAATCGAGTATTGATACTTTCTTTTGGGATCTATTAATCTGCGTGTCGCCCGATGACCAGACGGTGGATTGAAGTATAGAAATCAATGAGGCCTCCAATAAACATGACGATTGTCTGTTCAAATGTGAGGACGAGACGCGGTCTTTGGCCTTTGCCTCCGTAGCATATTAGCTTGAGCTCCCGCAATTATCAATGTCAGATTCAATTTGCCGAGGCAACACATGTATTGATCAAAGGCCGGCGCGCAGCCCCCCCCCTCGCAGAGGTTTGCAGTCGGACTTCCTCATCGGCGGAGGTCGTCTGCTGCTTCCTCAATTCAATGATCGCACGCTGCCGCCCCTCATTGGTACCGCGGGGTACGAGGGCCACGTATAAATATAGCTATTTGTAGAGGGGGGGGGCAATATTTCGAGAGAAAAAACTCGCAAATTGGCAACTTGCGAATTGAGAAAGTGGCAGATTTGCGAGAAAAGTCAGCAAATGATGAGAAACACACGTAGCGTACTATTTGGATGTTTTTCGGTCGGGATTTCAAATAAGGAGGAAGTAATGACTTTAACAATATGATGTTAAGCCTTCACGTTTGAAGCGTCGGGTACGGCCCCCAAAGTATGCTAGCTTCTGGTTGGTTGGTGCTAGTCAGCTGATCAGGGATCAGGAAGTGTTGGTGCTCTCGCTGCCGCGTATGACGAGTAAAGTTTCAATGAAGAAGAAATCAGCCATCGTTCATGCACCATTCGGACCTTGGATCACAGAAGCATAAAAAGTGAGTCAGTGACTTGATCAAACAACATTCCTGAGCATTTTCACAGGAGTTTTATGTGCTTTGAATCAGTAGCAAATGAAACGCTTTTTCCAAGTCGCTCCCTGTTTTTGTGGCCCTCCAGATGCTGAATGAAAGAAAATATCCTCTTCTGGCTGCGACGGAGTTTGCATGCTAATGAGCGGGAAGCAAGTCAGCCGTAATAGCGCCGAGCAGAGAGGTCCTGCGTGACGTGTCGCTTGGGAAAGGAGGTGTTCCCGCCTTCCCGGGGGGGGGGGGCTGTTGCGGCTGGAGCTTGAAGGGCTTTCTGCAAGGAGAAGACGCTGGTCTGGAAACGAGCAGCCAGGCTGAATAAATGGCCCCTGACAGGGCGGAAAGAGGCTGAGAGTGGTCGGAATAGGTTGGGTCGGGCCAGCGGAAAGAAAGCGAGCTCGTTTAGCGCCGGCCGTGTTTTTTGGTAGCGGAGTCTGCCAGAGAACGGCTGGATGCTGATTGAAATTCCCGGAGTGACTTTGCATTGAAAAGAAACCTCCGACAAGAAGCAGTCTGTCCTCTTCGGCGTGGTTCGCCTGAAGATTTGTTTTCCTGCAGTCAAACAGTTCTGCTCTCGTTGGATCTTTGTTGTTGTTGTTGTTCGGTATTCCAAACAATCGACCTGCTGACCTGACAATGCTTTGCAAAACGCGTGCTTCTTTCTTGTCACTTCAGCCAACGCGAGATACGGAAAGACGGAAGGATTTTGTTGGGCTTCAACCAGCAAGAATGGCTGCGTTTGCTCAATGGCAACCCGTTGCGGCATTCGGGCTTTGCGTGCGCATCGAGAAAGGCGCCGTCCATTTGAATCCGCGCCGTCATCGGTGATTTAGAAAGAATCCATTGTGAGCTCCACCGGAAGCTACCGACGAAGGACGGAACGTGACATTGAAGTGCGAGATGTGAAGTCCAATTGCTTGTCGGCTTAATTGTTACAAGGCGACTCTTAATTTGACTGAATTAGTCAATTTGTCAGATTATTTTGCGCTCGCTTCATTTAAGCACTGATTTGTCTTGACTTGTAGATTAGCCTAAAAAGGGCTCCCACTTTTGGAGTGACTCATTCTTCCAAAGGCAGGGATGTCAAATGTGTCTTTGGGACCCTCGCAGTCCCGTCTTTCACGGAGGACGTACCTTGAATTTGGTTTGGAGCAATCGTCCGTAAAAATTGGGATGTTTGTGAGTTCTTGTCCCAAAAGTTACCGTTTATCTCAAATCCTAAGTAAGGATTCTTCCAGGGTTCTCCACATCTCTAACCCGTCTTCACAAAGGGTCTGTTTGATGACCCCACCTCTCAGCACGCGTCCTGGTTGAACGTCATCGGTGGACGGATCCACATGACTTTGACTCTGGACTTTGCTTTTTTTTGAGCTCGCTGTAATCGGTCTGCCACAGACGGCCCCGAAAGCGTTTGAGTTTTTCATCTCCTGATAGTGCAGCCGATATCTTTACTGTGTTATTAGGTATCGGCGTGTACTACAGACGATCTCCTTGCGGTTCCTTTGTGGGATCGGCACGCGTCCAACCCGAGCGCCTTCAGAAAGCTCTTTGATCGGCGCTGCTCAGAATGCATTCTCGTCTGTTCCGTCCCAAACGATTCCTATTTGGATCCGTCCTCGTCTATCCTGACCGTCTGTCGCTCAACCACATCAGACGGCATCGTCTCAAGTCCCTTTTGGTTCTTCCGTTGTGAAGGACTCACTTGAACACAAAGACAAAATCAAACAGTTCTTTAGGGGAAAGAATAAGGACATTATTTTTCTGAAAATAACACTCAAGTCCGTGTGTGAGCTGCGTGTGATCTGTAGCGCGTTGGTGCGTGTACACGTGCGCAGTCAGCGAGCATATGCGAACGCGTGTGTGTGTGTGTGCGTGTGCAGGTGTGTTTGCACGAGGCAGATGCACGGAGACGTGCAGTAGCTCTTGACACTCTGGCGGTTCTCATGTAACCTTGTAAGACGCTTTGTTGCCTCCCTTCGGCCATCTTCGGCCATCTTGCCATCTGCTCGGCGTGACATTCAGCTTCAACACGTGTGCTATTTATGCGGCGCTCATGCTATCTTTAGGACGTTGTCTCGGGAACACTTCGTCGACGAAGCAACATTTAGGGTCTAATGAGGGTAAGGAAATAGTCCAATGTTAGTTTTCACACTTTGGGAGTGAAAATCTATTTGCAGGAATGCCAAGCGAATGCGTCAGCAACAAGCGGCACCGAGCAGGAGGCGCCAAGACGGCAGTGGCAAATTGAAGAAAATCCACATACCAATCATTTAGAACGTGAGCTGATCGTTGTTTGCAAAATGAACTCCCAAAATGAAGTCCTACTCTAAGCTGAACATGTACAAATACATTGAAACATCGTGTAAAGCAGCACGAAGCTGAATTGGAGCGATATCGTTGCTTCAGACAAGCAGTAACTCATTTTGAGTGCATCGTTCGCGATTGCCATGTCGCCGTGATGCATCTTCTGTCAACACGAGGTTGCGCGCGTTATGACGTCACAATTATGCGACACTACCATAGGAGAGGGGAGGGGTTGAGCAGTTGGGCACAACTTGAGCCAAAAACACAAAAGGTGGCCCAACGCGGCAAGTCTATTATTATCGGCGGATTTTTTAATGATCTGGTTTATCCATAGGACGTCAAATTGGTTGATAATTGCTGATTATTATCGGCCACCGATATTATCGCGCATCCCTAATTTGTGTGGCTTTGCTAGCTGCAAGCATTCCAAAGTCTTCCAACTAGCCAGTTAGAAGCAGGTGCGACAACAGCACACCTGAAAAGCGCGCACAATCTGCACATTATTATAATGAAGCGCTCCCTCGCTCGCTCGACTCAGTCATGAATATTGATGGCAAAAGGAGCAGGAGGACAAACCCGACTCCACAGCGGGGGAGGCTCAAGATCTCGCAGATGAAGTTGGTGTGTGGGGTGGGGGGGGGGGGGGGCATTGGAAGCTGACTTTGCCGAGTCGGCACAATGTTATAATTAGTATCTTCGATTGACTTATCATAAATATTCATGCTCGAATGCGACCAGGTGCTTGTGAGGAGACAATAGAAGTTTTCTCAGCCCCGCTGGTTCTGACCCGCCCAGCAATATTCCACCGCCACAAACACGGTGCATTCATTCATCATACATGCACCGGCAGGTAGAAACGTTTTCCCGACCTTGACCCTCACTCAACCTGTCCGCAATGAGATGCGCAAGTGCGGTCGGACGACGACTCCGAAACCGCAGCATGTGCGTGCGTGCGCGCCGAAAGGTCTGTCGCACAAGTGACTCATCTCCGCTTATTACAATTCTGCACGCCGCCTTCGCAAGCCATCCCCAAAGGTCCGCCCCCTTACAGGCAAAGGCGTGTAAATCATCTGCCGGCGTTTTGGCACAGCCAGATTAGAACGCCAACCGGTGGTCAGAAAGTCTCTTTTACTCGCCCATTTGTTATCTTGAAATCAACGCAATCTGCCACCTTCGACTCGCATTGCTGCTCCGTAACTTAACACTGAAATATTCAATCATTGTTATTGCAGGCTTACTTTGCTCTATTGTGCCGAAATGAGAACTCATTTTCTTGTCATCTGTTTGTAATGACGATTTGCCGGCAAATTGTGTGACGTGATTCATCTTGAGGACGTACCCGCAACCTCCCTTCCTGCTGCAGGGCCTCCTTTGCAACGACGACCCGCTCGCTCGCCGCACTCAATCAACACAAACGTAAATGTGCAATGCCGAGCCTCGCTAAGTGAAAGCGATACTTTTGTGTTGCGGAGGAGACGCTTTGAGACTCGGGATGTTAACTTAAGAACCTCGTTCGGACTGAATGGCAGCAAATTCGGTCAGCGCATATTCGTCATCTCATTAGCTCACAATTGTCCTCTGAGCCTTCAACTTATATATATATATATATATATATACGTTTTGGAGGGAATGTGTAATATGGTACGCAGGGGCAGTTATCACCAAAAATGTGTAATAATACAATAACAAGCAAACGTTCTTTTTTTCCCGGCACTATTAATCACAATTTGGAGTTGTTTTCGTGCGTATGTCACACACGGCCAATCATTTGTTTGGCGATGACGTCCGGCGTCTCATCACGAATGGCCTTTTGTCGCTGCGCTCGTTCCATCCAAATGCAGCAGCTGCGAGTGATTAACTTGAGCCAGCGCGGCCTGGCGGTCGTCGTAGCGGTGCGTCCGAACGGCGCTTTGCAACGAGCGCTTGCTTGCGCTGCCAAGTGCGCTGATGTGATTACAGGCCTCTGACACGGGGACGACGCCGTAATGTCGGACGGCATTGAATTACACACCCGGTCGCAGGCCACGCACCTGCGGCGCCCGCGGCGAGGTAAATCTTTTTTCCCCTTCAAGTGCAACATTCCTCGAAAGATGTTATTTGTGGCGGGAAGAGAAAGGTGCGCGCTGGCGTCCATTTATCTCCCGGGAGGCCGTGCTGAAGGTGCTCATCGGGCTGGAACCGCACTCACCCAGTGACATCTTCATCCCAGGTGTCATGTTTGTGTGTTTGTTGTGTGCTGTTGCAACACACAAGGACATTTGTTGGGCGCAATTGACATCATCTCCAAGTCGAGGGCCAGAGGTGGCAAATCCAGGTCCGGAAAGTAAAAACTAGCTCGCTAGCTAGCTAGCAGGTAAATGAGCGCCCGGGGAGCTAGCTAGGGAGCTCACTCGCTAGCGACTGCCACCTCTGGCCGCAAGCGTAACTGCAGCATCCGTGTCAGGCTCGTAAATTGTTTCCGTTCCAATTTGCAAATATTCACAATGTGGGCGCTTCCATTTTTTCCATTCCCCAAATTCACGTCTTGCCCCCAATTCCCTATTTGGTCGCAGCAAATAGTTTCCCAATATATAACTAATCATACAAATGTCGCATCGCCGGACTTCGGACCTTAAGAAGTGAGCTTGGCAGAAAATCTGGTGTCGGGCTGTCTGGATCCCGCCTGTCCGATTTTGGCCGACGTCGCGACGTCACGACGTCACGACGTCACGACGTCACGACGTCACGACGTCACTGTAAGCGCACGTTTGCGTGGAAGCGGCGCGCGACGCCTGCAGTGACACGAAGACGTCCTCATCACATTCTCTGCGGGAAGCCCCTCCCCCCGTTGGCGGCGTGTCGTCTTCCACATGAATGAAACATGTGCGATTCAATATTCATTTCGAGCGGCATTTTGGTGACGGCGTCGCGGCCTGCATGGCGAGCGCGTCCTGCGCGTTCGCCGCTTGTGATCACACGCGACGTGTTCCGTCTCGCTCGGCGATCAGCGTGCCTTGAATTATTTGTGCTGTTGCTGAAAATCTCCGCAAGCATGTGACAACAATGGCGCCGGATGTTCAAACGAGACCGGTTGTTGCTCCGGAGTTCTCGTCATCCTGGCGGAGAAAAGTTTGAGGAGGTTAACAGAAGAATATCAATGATGATGTGGAAAACCGCCCGTGTAGTTTCAACTTTCTTAGTTGGCGTGCGTGCGTGCGTGCGTGCGTGCGTGCGCGCGCGCGTGCGTGTTTGCTTTAGGGCAAAGCATGGCTGAGAATTCATCTGCATGACACAATTCAATGAGGCTCATCGATTGACCGCGCGCGGCCCGAGGCCTGCCGAGGTTAGGCCAAAGATACTTGCCGCTTTACGTCCTCGTTGACACGTTGCGGGTTTGGGCAGAAGCGTTGCGGATCAGACCGGACAGCGCTGTTTAGCCACCCATAACGTTATATATTTATATACTGTAGATGCACATCACTCTTCTAAGGCTTTGGGCTTTATCGTGTTACGGCCGGAAATCTTTTTCGATGGCGGTTCCCGACATCGCAGACTGCGTTAAAGATTCAAGGAGGACAAAACCTTCCCCAGCCAAGCAACCAAATTCTCCCAAAGCGTCTTTAAGTCGCCGCCGTTGCGTCATCTCTCCCGTCTCTCCTCCCTTTGCCTTAAGACGGATGACTTGCTGACTTTCCGTGATTTCTGTCAGTCCGTCTCAGTCCGTCTGTCAGTCTTGCGAGGGACAATCATACGATGTCCGTCATGGGATGGCGCTTTTTGACGGAGGGACGTTTCGTCTATCGGTCAATCTGTCTCTTTGTTGGTGAAGAGGGATGCAAATGTGATTGTGGGAATTTGCCGTCACTGAGAATGTACTAGTTTCCTTTTTGCTCATCGATGGCCAATCAAAAGATCACAATGGCAGTTGACTTGTTCCAATGAATATCAACTTCCAATTTAAAGTGTGCATTTTTCTTACGCTACGATGACAATAAAGATTCTATCTAAGGTAACCTTTTTAAAAATGTATCAAGCATAATAGTTCACGTGAAGTTATTAAAATCTCATATCTGCAGTAAGCGTTCACACCAAATAGTCCAGTGGTGCGTTTTGGTTTTTTTCCGCAGCGGCCATTTTGATAGACGCTAACAAATAAGGACATTAAGGACACTATTGCACTTTAAGAGATTTAAGTGCGAGTGGTCAGGCTACTTCCTTTTTCAAAATAGTTTTAATACCCTTGAGGACATTTTACTTGCCACTTCAGCCAATACGAAACATTGTTATAAATATTTGGAACAAATTTGGTGATTCGATCAAAAGAGTGGCCTGAGTGTGAAACCTTTATGCGGTCTTTAAGTCCAGATTGTCCTCAATTGGCGAATGAAGTCCTACTTTTGAATATTAATTTCATGTCCGGGCCTCGCGTGTTGATTTTATTCCGAATTCAAAACACTCAAATCATCTTTCGCCACTCAAATGAACAGAAAAGAAAAGAAATGTCTAACTTATATAAAAACAAGATGGCGGTGACTCAAGAAGCTGTACACGGTTTCCGTTCAAATACGCGTCGCTTAAAGGCTGCTATGATAAGCGGTGACATTTTTGCTAGCTTATTAGCCGCTCAATCGTGTTAGCATTAAGCGAGCAGACTTTTGTGGAAGCACACAACAGTTCATTACTTTAGTTTTATCTTTAACTCGACCCGAACTTCACCCGCGAGTGCCGTTAAACACATTGTAGCCTATTTTGGGGGAAAATTGTACGTACCTGAAGTGGACGCAAACAAATAATTGGCCACGCGAGGACTCGCATCTGAAAAATGTGAAGTTTGTGTTTAACGTGTGCCTCACATTTTTGCTCACTTTTTTTAAACACCTTCTCAGGTAGCAATATGCAAATGTTGTCTTCCTTTCACGTGCATGCGGCACATTTCGCACCTTTGCTCTCTGTTGTCATATCACGTTGTGAGTCTCCAACGTGAAATGATCCTTTGTTGTGGTCTCCAACGTGGAGGTTTTCCGAAGAGCCTGCAACGTATTGAGAGGACATGTTTAAGTCATCGGCCGATGTCATGAAATATACATCTGGACATTAAGGCCGTGGATCTGCTGAGATGTGAAGGAGGCAGAGATGCACGTGCACGCGCACGCGCACGCGCACGTTCTCGCTTGCTGGAGGTGTTGCGCCGATCCGGCTTATTTGGCCGGCGTGATGGATGGAACCGATTGCG
This sequence comes from Leptonotus elevatus, assembly GCF_054856555.1. NCBI lineage: Eukaryota > Metazoa > Chordata > Actinopteri > Syngnathiformes > Syngnathidae > Leptonotus > Leptonotus elevatus. The sequence goes on from NC_141255.1 coordinate 261,653, forward strand.
GCGCCGCAGAAGGTGTTGCGGAAATGTGTTTGGAAATGCTTTGCGGCCGCGCCGACCGCGTTCGCCCGAGAGTCAGTGATGTGACGCCATTGATGTGACGTCAGTGATGTGACGCCATTGATGTGACGTCAGTGATGTGACGCCATTGATGTGACGTCAGTGATGTGACGCCATTGATGTGACGCCATTGATGTGACGTCATTGCGGAACGCCGCCTCAGCGCAATTGACCGATTGGTGGCAGGGAGGAAAGGTGCGCAAAAGCGGCCGTCGAGGCGGCGTCCTGATGAGATGTGACGGCTGCACACGTACGCCGCCGGGCAGATTGACGAGCGTGCACGTTTTGCGTCCACCGATTGCAATAGCGTGCAAAGTGGGGACCGTTAATAGTTGGTCACCTGCGATATGCCGCGTGCCGGCAAAGCGAGCGTTCCACATTCAATTCCGCCAGCCGATTTGACTTTTTCCTTTCTTTTTTCCTATGGCGGACAACGAAAGATGACTTGGCTGGTTTGGAGCAGCTCGTGGTCGCCTCAGCTGGACTGCGACTTACGAGAGGAGGATTTGCCAATTTAAACTCTCAAGACTTTTATAGCTGCAAGAAAAAGTGCACAAGAGTCGCTGAATTCTTTCGACGGCGTGGAATTGATTCATCAAAACGTGCTAATGCGTCCGTTAGAAGTCGTGTTCTGTCTAAGCAATAAAGATGGCGCCAGGTGTGCAAAGTGGAGCTTTAATGGCCGCCCATGAGGAGGAACGCGTCTTCTTCTTTTCCTCGGAGCTTTTCCCTTCAGGGGTCTCCACAGCCAATCACTTGCCTCCGTCGAACCCTGTCCATCCTCTGCATCCTCTGCATCTTCTGCTCTCACGCCGACTTCCTTCATGTCCTCTTTAACGACATCCGTAAAGCTCCTCTTGGCTCCTCCTCTCGACCTCCTGCCCGGCAGCCTTCTGCCTGTCTCTCCTCTGGACACGTCCGAACCATCTCGGACCCCCCCCCCACCCCCCCCCCCCCCACATGTGCTGTCCCTCTGATGTTCTCATTCCTGATTCTATCCATCCTGGTCACGCCCAAAGAGAACCTCAGCATCTTCGGCTCCGCCTCCTGTAATGAGGAACGAGTACAAAGGGTTCATTTGCATGCGGAATGGAAGAAAGTGTTTCACATTGATATTATCCTTTTTTTAATCCGTTTTTAATTATGTATTATCTGTTTTTACTGCCAGAATCATGAATAGGCAAAACAATAGTTGACCTCCTTTCTGAACAGAAAATGTGCCTCTCTCTCTCTCTCTAATTATAAAGCTAGTCAGCTCACTAACAGGTAAACGAGCACCATGGTAGCTAGCTAGCTAGCACCTGGAGCTAAAGCCAAACGGTGGCAGGGTTTTTACTTTCAGGTACTAGCTAGCTAGCTAGCTAGCGCCCATGGTCTATGGGCATGGTGTCGCAGGTAAACGAGCACCATGGCAGCTAGCTCAGAGGCTAAAGCCAAACTGCGGCAGGGTTTTTACTTTCTCGACTTGGATTTGCCGCCTGTGCCGGCAATTCCACCTCGGACGTACGGCACACGTGGGCTTTCATTGTCAGATCCTTCAGGCAATCGCTTGCCTGTTTGATAAGAGGTCGCTTGAAGGTCGACAGTTGTCAAGAACTTGCGAGAATTGTTGGCAGCGCGGCGGGAGGGAAACACGAGAAATGCATGTTTTCACACCTCTTAAGCTAAAACAATTTGCCGTCTCTGATCTTCCGAGGCGGCTCCTTTTTCAACTGCCGCTGCCGCATGCGCGGGAGAGTTAAAGCGCCACAAAAGAAGGCGACAGAGCGCCGCCGCGCCGCGCGCAAAATGTGTGACAGGAGAAGAAGATTGTTAGCAAGATGCGAATGGAAGGGGAGAAAGTGAGAATTGGTGCGAATGGGGGTGTGTGGGGGGAGCAACACCTTTAGCGTGTTGAGTGGAGGCTGGTGTCAAAATGGAGGCGCTCACTTGCGTCATTGCGGAACCTGAGCTGCGCGGCAACGATCGGTCGTTGCCGCGCAGCTTGTCTCTTCATCTGAGGACATTGCGGACAATCGAGTGAGTTTTGCGGCAACAGCCTCGGAAGCCGTCGCTGAAGAGCTGCTTTTTTTTTGATACGCATCGCAGAGATGCTGATTATTAATTCACTGCCCTCGATTGTCAATGATGTTTTTTCAATACGGATGGGCGGGAAAGCATCCGATTCTGCTCCACTGGAAAAAAAAACTTGGAAACAACTTTACTGACTTAATTCCCCATTTTAGAAGCAACAAAGTTGGCGAGTCCATGGGAGAAATGGCTGCATTTTGTGCAACCTCCCTTTTTTCGACTCTTGGTTATTAAAAAAAAATGCATAAAGGAGAGCGTTTATTCTGTCATTTGCTAGATTCAGTGAAGATGTAATCACGGAACACAATATGAACACTCCGATGACACAACGATGCTGCATCCTCTGTTGATGAACTCAAAATCTTACTGATGAAAGAAACGGTCCCTTTGCCAATAAAGTTGAATCGACACGTCTGATTATGAAGGACAGACCAGATGAGATTCACATCGCAACACATCAATGCCAAAATCCGATTGGACATTTCCGTTCAACTCACAAAATGAACTTTAAAAAAATGTCTGCGAACTCCACTTGTGAAAAATTCAGCCATTTGTAGGCTTGTTGACACTCGGGGCTCCCTTATACAGTCGAGGCCAACCAATTAATCAACCAGACGATTTAATCTGCCGATATTAGTTAAAAAAAAAATGTTGTTGATTTTTGACAACACATTTCAACACAAGACACACAAAACATACATAAGACATTGAACCTACCAAAAAAGGCAAATAATCGGCCTTAGGTTAAACAATAACTATTGGACAAAGTATCGTAAAACAATCGCATGGAAATTATATCTGAAATGTTGAACGCATTAAGGGACCAACATTTAAATGTTTTTGTCATGATGTAATACTTAAATGAATCATTTGATGAATTGGTTTGGAGAATTTTATTTTGCCAAGAATCGGAATCAGAATCGACCTCACAAAAGGAGTCAGAACCTGCTGGATCAGTTTGGAAAAGCAATCAACACCTGAAGTGTGAATACTTTGCAGTTCGGCGTGTTTGCAACATGTCCCATGATTTTATCACTACGTAATCTGCACGGCGGCTGGCGAGGGCTCCGAGGACAGGACGGCACAGGACGGCACAGGACACCCGCGGGGATGCAAGGACGGAGGTGCAAATAAGCCGGGCGAGGAATAAAAGCAGGAAGCGATGGCGGGGGAACAAAACGGCGGAGATGAAAAGGGAGACGAGGTCACGTTTGATGCGCGGGACTTTTTTAGATTAGCGGCGAGCAAATATATTCCGCGATACATCAGATGACTTTTTAATTAGCAAGAGGAGGCGATTCGTGCGCGCGGCCGCTTTATAGCTTCAACGGCGGATAAACTCTGAGCACAAAAGGGATCGTCTCGGGAAAAGGTTGCCTGGCGTAAAAACCAGCCGGCGACAGGTTGACTCTGAATGGCGCCGTAATAATAATTGCCCAAAGTGCCAGTCGTGTGCTGTGAGGGAAAATGTCAGCGCTTATTAATTAAACACTCGTCAGGAGTCGCGCAAATGAGTTAACCTTCGGGAAACACGGGACTTTTTTGAAAACAATTTGCAGAAAGAAAGATGAGCCGGCGCGGCGGCGCTCGTCCTTTCGCTCGATATCTTTGCCGAGGTGACGAAACCCAAGTGCGGCGGATGGCGAGGTTGTGGAAATGGGAAACATGAAAAGACAAGTTTGAGCGCAAGCCAAAGTAATCGAGCCACTGAAAAGAGATGAGATGGAGAATGCGAGCGGCGAGGGAACGTTCGGCCGCGCAAGTTCAAAAACAAACGGGGAGAAGAAATGCCACGAACGCAAAAATGTGTTGCAGAATAGAAAGCGAGGAAGTTGAGGTGACGTCTTGGAATTGGCCCAAACAAATTCAGCATCCAATCGGATTTGTGCGATGTTGCTCGCATCTTCTCGGGATTGCGATGACGGATTAAGCAACGTTGCGGCCTCGCTTCGTTTCTTTGCTTTTACTCAATTTGCGTTTTATCTGCAAAACGAGACCATTTTTTACTCACCTGACTGTCATCTCATTTGTCACATGGCACAACGCCGTTCCGTCCCCTCATCCGTCCCCTCACCCGTCCCCTCATCCGTCCCCTCTCTTCATTTTGTTGCCTCCACTTGCGTGTATTTCATCCGCGTGCGACTTCTCGCCGACATTCATCTCCATATTCGTCCTCCCTCGAGCGCTTCTCAATTACTGCATCGCTTCCACATCCCACCTTTTTGTCTCTTTTCAAATCTTTCATCATCTCCCCGAGAAGAGACGTCCCCCCCCCACCCCCCGATCACCACCACCACCTATGACGTAATACATTTATCTTTTTCCGTCATTCTTTATAGCATGCCCCCCCCCCCACTTTGCTCCTCCCACGCATCCGCTTTCATTAACAGCCCTTTGAGTGTTTTGTCACCAGCAACTGCTTTTGCGGTGTTTGCCGAGGCCGCCATGTTGCCCGCAAGATGACCCCAAAGCATCGTTGACTGAAGCCCACCTACAATCACGGATGGACCAGATTGGTCACTACAGGGTCCACAAGCAAGAAGGGATTGGGGGGGGGGGGGGGGTCGCAGGTCTGACCGGTTGGCGTCAGGGCCGCGCACAACAATTCATTCATGGTATTGATCTTTGCTTCATTTTGAAATTGCAAATCTGCATCTTCAAAAAAACAAGCAGCATTAATTGTGCTTCATTCGAGTGACTTGTTTGGTTCACATAAATACATTTTCTTACACATCTTACAGTGTACATGTACAAGTTTACTGATGAGTATTTTCTAAATTTGAGTAAAAAAAAAAAAAAAAAAAAGGCAATCATCAATTTATAGATTTGTATCTGGATTAATCGTCATCGCATCGAATCGTAACCTATCAATCGTGATACGGACTGAAGTCGCCAGCTATTACGCAATTCTCACTTCTATTATATCCGCCATTTTTTATTCTCCACACTTTTTCCCTCATCATACTTCCAATTGACACCGTTGCAATTTCCTCTCGCTTCCCAAGTTGTTGCCTTCCGGGGTTCAAGTTGTCTGATTCCACATGACTTCCAGTATTTGCACAGTTTAAACTCAAATATCAACTTTGCCGCATTCGTTTTCAATGGGACGGCCATTTTCAATTTCCCGCTTCCATGCATACATTAATCATCGTCGCCAGCTGTCTGAAAACGCGCATTTTCCGCATTCCCAAGCAATTGGTCTCGTTCAAAGTGAATTCCGATGAATCCTTAGAATCGGTGTCGTGCGTTTGCGTTCTCTCATGCTGCCCCCCTCCCTTATAGGAGCATCGTTTGGGATTGGTTCTTTGTCTTGCCCCTTCCTTACGATTTTCTTTTTCTTGGACGAGAATCACGGCACGTTCTGGCGAACGATCGGGTTCATGTGCCGTCTCCCTCTGCTGGCCTTTTTTTTCAATTGGATTTTGTTGCGCCGTTCTCTTGACGAGTGCGATGACAAATTGGATTTGAACCTGTTTCATATTTTGGCCTTGAAAAGGTCTTCCTGCGCTTCCTCGGAAGGACTCCGGGTGGCCTCAACTGACATAAATGGAGTCATTAGTTTGTTATTTTTCCAGCAATCTATAAAGCTTCGTGCACGATAACATTTGCGATCCGCTTGAGCGCTTTTTATTCTGCCGGCTCAAAAGTAATAAATGCTTGGCTCGCTCTTGTTATTACGATGCTGCTGCAAAACCAAGATGGCCGTTAGAAGCATTAGCAACGTGTCAACGTGTGACTCAAATAGTGCGCAAGGAGGCGTGTTGCTGGGTTGCGAGGCATATTCGGCAACAAAATTGCTCCCCTAAAAATAAAATGGCAGCGCTTCCCCGGCGAGCGCGCGGCGCAGATAACGAGGCGCTCCGCCGACAGTCTTGACAGCGTCGTCCCCGCCGGCTCCAGAGAAGGGCCGCGTTGCCAGAGTTGCTCTCTTTAATGAAGCCTGTTGCGGAACGTAACGGAGGGGGGGGGGGGGGGGGGGGGGGGGGACGCGCGCACGACGTTGCCCTCTTTAAAGGCGGCGCGAGGAAAGTTGCAACAGAGAAGTTTGGCTTCAGTTCATATGTTGTTCGGTTACGCCATGGCAACCCACGAAGGCGGATCGGTCCTCATTTTAATCCCAGATTGCCACTTTCTGCGTCCGACTGTTGCCGGTGAGGCCCCCGCCGGCTTTCTCAAGTTGGAATAGCCCAGCAGCGCAATTTACACTCAGGATTTCATCTTTCCAGGCCCAGAGCCAGCGAGAGAGCGAGCGAGAGAGCGAGCGAGAGCGAGAGAGCAATCACGGCCGTGCTAACGCTCAAATTGCTGCCTTTAAAGCGCCAGCTGTTTGCACGTCCTTTCGAGGACGAAGGGCGGGCGGGGGGGCGGATGCTCGGCCCTCAACCGCAGCCAAAAAGAAATCATTTCAATCAGTAACACACGCTTGAGTTAAGTTAGTCCAAAGTGAATATCTTGAGTTCAATGAATTCCAAGTGAGGGATTCCCTGAATTCCGTTGATCCAAAGTGACACCAAACCAAAGTTTTCCGTTTCATGGACTCACAAACGTCATATATTGACTTTGGACGAACTTTATTCAGCCGCGTGTTGCCGATTGAAGGGAGTTGGCCAACAATGAAGCTTGTAATCTTAAATTTTACGTACACTCCAAAAAGAGAGTTGTTGAACCAATTTAAGATTACAAATGGAGTTTAATGCTCCCGTCACATCGGCATAAAGGAAGTTCCGCGTTTTTATTCCATTTCCAAGCCGGGCTTGTTACACTAAAAGGTGTCCTCATCGATTTCGTATGGATCGTATTTCATCATAAATGAGGCTCCGGAATCGTGTGACTGAGCACAATTGAATCGTCCTCCCGACACTCGCCTGATCGTCATCTGGTTTCCATCTGCAAAGCGCTGCTGCGAGATTATTAATTTTGCTCTGACATTTGGTCGCACGTCAGGACAGATGCGGCAGCGTCACGCGCGGATAGCGCCGTGTGTCGAGTGCTCATGTTGAACGCGGCACATGCCTGCCTCGCGCCTGCCTCGCGCGCACACGCACACGCACACACACACACGCACTGTACATCGATGCACGATTGCACGCGCACGTGGAGATTTTGTTTCACGGCGGGGAGGAACAAAAAGCCAGAGGAGAAGCAGCAGGTGGCCGGCTTGGATCATGAAGAGGGGCGTGGCCATCCTGTGCGCCCGCCGTGCACATTGTAACGCACGCGGGCCGATCGGCCATGGATGGCGCAGCGGGTCGGCAAGAAAAACACACACAAAAAAAACCAAAAGAGCAACAAAAGGATTGTCAGTCCACGGATTCACTTTAGTAGCCAAAAGAAACGGCGCCACCGTGCGTTCCAATAATCGGAGGCTTCTACGGCATCCAAAACATTCACCTCCGAAAAAGTGCTACACGTGCACACAAAAACAAAGAAGCGCCACCTCGTGGCCCGGCGCCACATTGCAGATTGTTACATCATGAAAAAGCGGCCCGGAACTTACTGACGGTCCGCCATCATTTCTTTCAATACTTAAAAAAATATATAATTGCAAAGTTTTCAGGCATTCAAAAATACATCCCAATTTCCCTCTATGATAAAAGACATTCCCAAACGCAAACAAGTTTAAAAAAAGGTAAAAAAATATTCCAAAATTGCCAATTCACAGAAATCGGAGTCAGAATTTGCACATTTTTAACATTGTCAAGACAACCAGCCATAAAATGTTGAAGAACGTCACACAAAACCAAATATTCTGCCGAATACAGCACGACAATATCGTGATATGGCGATATTAAAACGGCCTCGATATTGTCGTCGCCATGTCACGATATTAAATGCAGCACTTTTTTTATATTGCCACCATTTCATGCTAATTGTATCGCGAGCTTCACACGGTGTTGATATCGCATCGCGATGTTTGGATATCGTTCCGGTCCTCCAATGCGAGCCGCGGCCAAGCCAAAAGCGTGCGTTTGAGCGCACGCGGATTCCATCGGGCATTGATCACGAACATCGTCAACGACGTCCGACGGCGCCGCACGCCGACACGCGCCGTTGGACGTCACGCAAACGAACATGCAAATGAAATGCGTGCAAATTCATCAGTGGTTAAAACGCTTCAATAATCGAGAGCTTTACCTTAATATGTGTTTGTTGTTGCAATCTATGAAAACAAAATCCATGTTGCAATGTTGGCTCATGCATTTTGCGTATCGCAAAGACACGCAAAATGGAATCGGATGCTTTTATGGCCGCGTCGCCATTCGTCGCACTGCAAAATATTTATGGGTGGGGGGCGTTGGGGGCCCGGGATAAAAATGGGGGAAGTCCTGAAATTGACGACGGCCCCAAAATGATCTTCCAAAAGAGAATGATGGGAGTCGAGCGGGTCTTCGTACGATGCGCTCGCCTTCGTTTCCCACCCGTGACCTTTTTCTCTGTTTCTCAGCAGCAGGTGCAGATTCATCACCTCGGCCGTAAATTGTTTCCCGATAAGACGGAGCAGCCTTTAATAATGTTCCTCTTGAAATTCAAATTGACCCAGGCGATGAGTTGCTATCACAGCGCTGTGGGGAGGGGACCCCCCCCCCCCCCCCCCCCCCCGGACGCCAAGCGTTCCGTGTCGCCGTCGTTAATTCAGTGTCACCCCGAGCACGTCACCCCTGGGGCTGCGTGACATCTTCAATTTTAGCTCCGGCCTCGGCGCTCGAGCGCAATGTCACGCGACTGACACTTTGTGCTATTTGGGTGCAAAAACAGCCATTGTGATTTCCAATACCATCGGCTAGTTATTTGAAAGGAACGCAATCCAACAAATATATAATCAAGAAAATGAAGTCCAATCAGTAAACTTTACAGGCAAGTCTGAATTGACAGCTGCGTGCCTTCAGTGACGTGCCGCATGTCGTGCCATGTTCGCGTTTCCATTGGACTTGTTCAGGGCTGAGCGGTTACCATGAGAGAGATATCAACGCAACACTTTTTTTATATGTTTTATTGTGGGCAGTTTGAGGCACACCATCTTGATATGGCCCACCTGTAAGGTGGGATGGATTATTTCGGCTAAGGAGAAGTGCTCACTATCACAGATTTAGACTAGTATGTGAACAATATTTGAGAAAAATGTCGCTATATCACCAAAAAATGGGAGCAAAAACAAAAGTTCATATTTTTGTTGAGAGTATAAGCAGGAAGAGGCAAGTTTATAACGACTGTAACGTCTTTGATGATTTCTCTAATCCGACCTATGGCAGTTCACATCCAATGTTGACATTAAGCTCGTAGACTTAAATATGCAAAATGATATTGTTTGGTTGTGCATTTTGGTGTTCAGCATAAAATGTTGTATTCAGTTTTACAGAAAAACTTCAATCGGGAGTGACAAAGATCCTGGGTTTGTCCTAAAACGCATCCCTCGCAAAAAAATACAAGCAAAAAACAATCAAACAAAACGAATCAAATAACAAAAAAGTCAGGTTCACTGTCAGCTTCAGTCAACCTCGAACATTTGATAAAAAACAGACGAGGAAGAAAGACGAGAGATTATTTTTGCTCGCGAGGAGAACGGACAGAGATGTGCAAAGATTACAATCTCCTGCCCGCTCTGAGACGCTCTCCGCCGAGTCCTCTTTTTAATAGGTTGTTCCCTATTTACACAGATGTTGCTGCTCTAAAGGGGAGGGGGACACACAGCAGCAAACATCGCGGATACGAGTCTTTGTGCAGATAATAATACAGACGTGTCTTTCTTCTGGACTGAAGTTTTCAACAGTTTCAGCCGCTTCCCACGGGGCTCCGCTCTCCTCACAGATGATTCCAATTCACATCATTCAAACACGTTTATACCGCTGAATGAATGCTTCTAAGAGTAAATATGGAATGACTTGTATGCATTTATGCTAACATTCACTTGTATTGTAAAGAGCAGGATAAGAAGGCTCGAACTTAGTCGAAAGGAAAAGTTGAATCAAATAATCAAGTCGCTTGAATTCGGGTCTCCGTCCTGGTTGTAAAGAAAGAAAGAAAGAAATCATTTTACAGACTAACCCAATTAGGCCACAAATGAGGCCTTTTTGTAAATTCTGTGCAAACGCTTCCTTTACGCGGTGTAAACAAACGGCGTATTGTTGTGCACATTTTAGCACATTTTGAAATCAAAATCATCCTTCGCAATGGTTTTGGTTTGGTCGATTTTTGTATTATTATTTCTTGGTAACATTTTGGGCCGTTTTTTTGTTTCCTTTTCATTTTTGTTTTGTTGGTTTTATTATTATTATTATTATTATTATATTGATAATTTCTCACAATGTCAAAAATGTGTTCGATTCTTGTGAGTTTCCATTTTTGTATATTAAAAATGATAAAAAAAAAAAATAGTACTTGCAAATCAAATGAAAACAATCCAGAGTCGTCCACTGCTTTTCGATGAGCGGAGAACGTCATTTCACCGACTCAGACGGCCATTTTGATTGGTGCCATCGGCTCGTAATAGTCAATAGATTGCCACCCGGCTTGGGCGAGCAACGCTAGCAACAAAACAAATCCCAGATGCGACTCGTCCTGAGTGTTAAATTCATGTACAAAGTGTAAAAGTAAATAGAATACAAAGTGTCCGAGTTTCAAAAATCGATGAATCGTAATTGCTGTCATTTGAAAAAGCCGACTTTCTGTATCTCGAAGGTTTTGACAAGACGAGTGTTGCAAAACGAGCGGCGGCTCGCGACCAACGCGGGCTCGTTGAACGGCGTCCATCGCCGCACTCGAACCAGGAGTGCATCCGTAGATAGCGTTGAAAACCGATCGATCGGCTCCGATTTCCTTCGTTTTGGAGGATCGCGATGGGCCGATCGATCCCTTCAATATAAAACCGATCTTTTCCAGCCGTCTCGTCTCCGTCCTCAGACGTCTGCAAAAGTCGGTCCTCTTCTTCAAACAAAGCCTTTGTGTTATTTCCCGGATATCGTTCAACGTCCCTCATTCCAGATCCTGTACATCATCGTTTGCTCCTCCATTTTTTCCCCTCCTTTTGTTTGTGCGCGTCCTCGACTTCCCCTCACATCTTTCCTCTCTTTTATTGCCTCGTTCTTTTTGTCTCCTATTAAAAGTTTCCCTCTTGTTGTTTCTCTTTCGTCTCACGTGCTGCGGTCGAACCCAGCTTTCTTTTTACCCCACGTTTTCCTCTCGCTCTTTCTCTCTCTCATATTTTGCTTATGTGCATGTTGATGGAAAAAAGCAAAGTAAAAAAAAACCAACGCAGCGATTGCACCCGCCGCCTCTTCTGATGCGGCGACGGGTGCAATCGCGGGCCACCAGCAAGCGCAATAAACGGGAACGTCAATGTTGTTTAGCAGCAAATAAAATCGGCAAAGGAAGTGAGAAAGCGGAAAGTCAATTCCTGCGTTCTGAGCTCGGAATCAATGTTATGTAGTCACATTATTTAATTTGACCTCCCTTTGGATTCAAACCTGCAGCTGTAAACTGGGCTTGGTAGTTTAAAGAGCTTTTGAAATCGTGTCAGGATGCGATCGTAAATGCGGAGCAACAGCAACGACGTGCGTACGCTATTGATCGGTATTGGCTCGTTTATTGGCTGGATTTCGCTGCAAATGTTCTGCGGCAACACTTGAAAACAGACGGCAACGCTTTTAAAAGTTCCCACCAGTTGACGTGAACGACACTTGATGAGCAACGACGTCCCCATCACGTGATTTTCTATTTTTTGCATCGGTCACTTGACACGCGATGCGGGAATAAAAAACCAGGATGCAAATTCATCTGCTGTGTTGAAGAAGATTCATTCCGAAAGTGGATGTCCAATCCCAGCTCGGACTTGCCTGCTGAGTGCCCCCCCCCCCTCCCCAATTAGACCCTGAACCCATCGCCGGAGTCTTGTTCCCAGCAATTAAAAACAACAGCAGGTGAGCCGTCCTCGTTCTTGGAACTCGACTCAATTAAAACAAGTTGAAAAACGGACGCTCGACTCTGCTTTCCTGCTTTCGATCATCGTTTCTCACAGTCTTTTTTTTTTCCCTCAACAATTGAGTACATCATAAACATTCCATCCATCAGATTCTTTGATGACGTTGTGCATGTTTGTGCTTTTTTAGTAGTTCGTGGCTTTGCTTCCATTTCTCTGCAAAATGTCTTTTTTTGCAATTTTGTTCAGCTTTGACACTTGAATTGGTACAAAATGGACACGTTCCAAATCAGCTCTATTAAAATGTAGTTGCCAAAGTAAGTAAAACAATGAAATGAAAAGATGCCCCCCCGCTACCCAACTGACGTGCTCGAAAACAGGAATGTCCCAAATGTGGAATTGCTGCAATCGGCAGAATTGCCTTCGTGTAAATATAAGCAAATAAAAACAGTCCCAAATGAATACAAACCATCGCGATGACGCTTTCACGTGACACCGGCTGTCTTTAATGGGGGTGCAATTTAGGGGGGTTAATTAGCGCCGCGCCGAGGCCATCAATCAGGCTCAGGCTCAGGCGGGCACTTCGGGCACGACAGATCCATTATTGCGAGATGCGCGCACGCACACACATTACAATACAGGCTGCGTCGGCTTGAGAATGTCACATGCTTCCTCACGCCGAGAGATTTTCCGCAAAGAGCAAAATGGGAGCTCGCATTTCCTCCATTTCAGCGGGACATTTCAAAAGGAGACATTTCAAAAGGTCGCTTTCGTCTGAAGGGTCCCGGATGGCGGGAAGCGGACCGAGTGCAGTTTGCTGACATTTCTCGCCGCTTCTTCGCGGCCATCTTATGCTGAATTGGACTGCGAGAAATCCGGCGCCGCGCAAACGCCAGCGATTTTGAGGACAATCGCAACATCATTGGAGATGTTTAAATGCAAAGGAATGTCGCCAGCGCTAATTGAAACACTTGCTAAGCAGCAGCACGAACATCCTGGTTCTTCTTCTGTCACGCACACACATATTCATTAGCGCAAATGGAATTATGGGAGGATTGGAAGTTTAATCGAATTCTCCCGGCGGTGTGACGGAACCGAGCCTTTCATTTCCTTGACGCTAACTCACAACTCACTTTGGAGGCCGAAGACGGAAACGCTCACTTGCGTCTCGCATTCCGACATTGCCCACTCGGCGTCCGTCCGTCCGTCCGTTATTTGAACCACTTATCCTCACGAGGGTCGCGAGCGTGCTGGAGCCTATCCCAGCTGTGTCGGGGCAGTCGGCGGGGTACGCGCTGACGTGGTTGGCAGCCAATCGCAGGCCGCGCGCAGACCAACAATCATTCATTGTCGGCTCGACGTTGACAAACGGCGGTTGCGATTTTTCAGGAGGCGCCGAAATCAGTCTCGTGTCGTCGTTCTGACAAATTGGATCTTTTCAGTGCGTGCGCGCTTTGCATTTCTGACATATTTGCAACGTTATGAATCTGGTTAGGCAGTGAGAAATAAAGCAGCGCCTCTTTGCATACTTCTCCACCGTGTGTGCTTTTGTAAAAGCGAAAATAACAAAAGATCAAAGTGGCGAGTTCGCGCGGGTCGCTGGGTCGCATTTGCGCCGCTCTTGTGAACAGAGAAATATGCGCCGTTATTTCCTCTTTGAAATGGATGCGTGTCTTTTTGCGCCGAGTGCGAGAGGACAAACCGAACAGACGAGATGCTCATTAACATGCGTGAACGCACGGCCATCGTTTCGCCGATCGTTTTGGGTTTTTCGCCGTCTGTGGCCCCGATGAATGTTACGCATCCTCAATATCAGCAGCGCAGACATCGTTGATGTTGTTTGCAGCGGATGTGACGCGTGTTGCGTACGCGTCCCCGATATAAGTTGCCGCCGCCGCCAAAGACGGAGGTGACACACGAGGTATCGACGACCTTTAAAAAATGCCAACGTGCGGATGCAAAGTGGCAGGCGGGCGCTTCACGTGTGCCGCTAAAAGGGAATCAAGACGTCGCGCAACGGCAATTTGGAAATGTTAGCAACACGTCCTTCAATCGCTTAATGTCATCGCCGTCCGTTGGGTTGTGCTCAGCACTTGGCAACCTTTTCAAGCGTGTGTGACGACGGCTGACACTGAAATGTAGCTTTGCCTTAAACTGCCACTGAACTCTTACTTGGCAATGAATGCTAATGAGACGGCCATTTTGTGTGTGCGTGCGCGCGTCGGCCAGCGCGCCCCTTGATGTCCCCTTGCATCAGCGGTAAAATCAATCTGCCTGTCAGCCGTCTAACGCGTTTAGCAACCTTTAACGTCACATCTACCTGCGTGCGTGCGTGAGATTCAGTCATCGCTCTCTCCAAGTTGTGGTCTTGTGCGACCTCTTTGTTATTCCCAAATTTTCTTCGTCTCCCCCCCCCACCTTATAAAGCCAACGCGAGGCGGGCCTCCCGTCAGGACGCCTCGGAACATCGCCATGTTTTTTTTTCCCGACCTGATTCCTCTCGCTCTCCCTTTTCCGTCTCTTCAGATCCCGCAGATCAGCTACGCCTCGACGGCCCCCGAGCTGAGCGACAACACCCGCTACGACTTCTTCTCCCGCGTGGTGCCGCCGGACTCGTACCAGGCTCAGGCCATGATGGACATCGTGACGGCCATGGCGTGGAACTACGTGTCCACGCTGGCCTCCGAGGGCAACTACGGCGAGAGCGGCGTCGAGGCCTTCGTCCAGATCTCGCGGGAAACTGGTAAGTCGTTTCCTGACGGCTGACGTTGCCGTCAAGTCACGAATCTCATCACGAAGCGCATCAAAGCCCGGAAACCGGAAAGACCGGAACAGGACCAAAAATGGCCAAATGAAAAAAGAAACAAATCCAAGTGAAAATAAAGCAATTGACCAAAAGCTCTTTTTAATTAATTAATTAACAATGCATTGAATTGATGAACCAACGCAATGTAATGTTTCAGATTGAAATCAGGTTTATTTATATAAATAATATCTAATCTGCTCGTCTGCTGGTCGAGTCTTTTCACTGTCCGCATCGAGCGCATTGCAGAGGCGGGACAAAAAGAGCCAATCAAACGAGAGCGGACGTGGCGTCACGAAAGCAGGACGGATGCGTGCAAGAGCGGCGCGTGAATATGAAAGATATGTTCACAAGTTAAACAGCGGCAGGTGGGAAAACATGCAAACAGAGACAGTCGTGAATGAATGATGTCATCGTTGCGGTGAAAACGCGATGATTGGTGGCGTCGTAAGTGTTTTGATGTCCGACATGTTCTTGGAAACGGTTCAAGCGAACGTGGCTTCTTTTCAAACAAATGCGTCTCAGGCCGTCAATTGTTGATGGCTTGACGAGTTTCTGGTTATTTCAAATGTAAAATGTAAACAAACTCTCGTCTTTCCCGCGTGACCTTTCGATTGTTATAATGAGAAACTTCTGGCGCTGAATTGTGACGTTGCTCACAAAGAATATGAAAGTAAATACGAATTTGTAAGACATTTGATTGGACGGTTTGTCTTGAGACGCTCGCTTTCAACGGCTGAGTGACCACACCCACTTTCCTTCCTTCAAGAAAGTGGGTGTGGCTTGACAGGCTATCGGCGTCGAGCGTTTGAAGCGAAATTGTTTACCGACATGCCATCGAAATGCATTTGCAGTCGTCGATTCCAAGCAGAATTGTTTTTATTCTTCAAATCGCGGGATGCGTTCTTGACGATCATCGATTCAAGTTGAAAGTCGTCGTTGACATAAAGCGGATCTTTCTCATGCATGCGCTCGCGGCGGACAATGTGGCGCTCTAATGCGGCCGTGTCGGCGGACCCTCATTTTTGTGGCGGAGCAGGGGCAACCCCTGCCAGACGCCAAAGCGCGTCCCGCGGCGCCGCTTTAGCAACGCTCATCAAATGAAGAACAGCGAACGTCCACAATTGCTTGTGACGACGTGCGGTCGCGGTCGATCTTCGTCGTCAAAGCTACAAAAGACGTCATCACAAGCAAATCTCTGAATTGACTTTACAAGGAGTTTAAGGACTGTTTTGCTGCATCACTGCGGCAGCGCTTCCAAAATGTGCGCAAAGCTGATGCGGAATGTTTATTTCTGTGTAGCAAAAGGTGAGTAAAGATGAACGCGTCGTCGCGTCTCTTTTCATCCGGAAGCCTCACAACCCAAAATAGACGCGCATGGAAACAAATGCAATCCAGGCCATTCCCATCACTTATCCCAGTGACCCCCCCCCCCCCTTGCCCCCCCCCCCCCATGTCAGTGTGTTCAGCTGCATCATATTTGATCACGCGTGTATTTAAAAGCAGCGAATGGACGCAATGAAGTGTGTCGTGTTAAGAGCCGATTGACTCCCGCATTAAGCGAGCGAGTGGCGAAGGTGAGAGAGGAAGCAAATTGCATGAGAGGAAGCGACACCTTAAAAGGGACGCGTGGCGCCGCCAGCCTGTTTCTTTCATGCGTGACGTCCCTGCGGAGCGTCACGCCGCCTCGCATCGGCTCGTGAAATGCGCCAAGTGATATTGACGGATCCCAAATGGGTCCGACCGGCGTCCTTGTCTTATTGGAAAACATCACTTTGGGCAAACATTGGCTGACGGACGAGAAGGCTGTCTCGCTCTCTCGCTCGCCCTCTCGCTCGCCCTCTCGCTCTCTCGCTCTCTCGCTCTTCTTCTTCTTGTGTGTGCGGGACCGCGAGAGCGCATTTCCGACTCCTCCCCGTGTGCATGTTTGGCGCCGGCTCGCCTCGGGCCTGCGAGCTGCGGCAGTCAGCGCATCCGTGTTTACCGCCGTGTCACGTCAGTGTGTGTGTGTGCGTGTGTTGGAGGAGTCAGCAGATCGTGTGCCCCCCCCCCCCCCCCCCTCGGAGAGAGTGTGTGTGTGTGTGTGTGTGTGACATGCTGTGTCAGCAGTCGGTCACTTGTTTACGCTCCACACGTGAACACAACGAGAGAAAATGTCGCTGATGGAGTCGAACAACGCTTGAAAAAACCTCCGCTAATTTAAATGTGATTCGCCAAAACCTTTTTTTTTATTTGCAGTGTCTGTTCAGTTTCAGAAGCTAGATTGCGGAACCCGGTTTCAATCCAGATCGGATCCAGGTTACTGTAAATGCATCCAATTTGTGGCTCTCGTACCCTCACGCAGCGGCTCAGCTAACTTGTGGTGAGAGGTCAAAGTTCATCCTGAACTAGTTACCAGCAAGTCACTGGACAAAACAATCCACACTTTGGCACAATTTTGAGTCTTCGGCCAATCAAATGCGAGCTTCACTTGCAATCCCAAACTGTTGTTTCGGCGAACGTCACACTTTTTCATCCCGAAATTCGATAATATGAAAGTCTTGTGAGCGCAGCCTCTTAAAATGGAAAGCATCGTAACCCGGATGCACGGCACCCTTGGCTGGGAAATCAAACCCACAACCTTACACTAACGCGATAGATACAAAGGGTAGACGTCGTTTTTTTCTTGGCGATTCCTTTGCGATTGCGGCGCAACGATTCCTGCCCGCTGAGGCTCTCGGCGCGCTAATGGCAAGCAGCCATTTTAATTGGCGCGCCATTGTTGACGCTCGTCCGCGAGCGTGTTTGCATGCTAATGCCGTAAGCATGCTGTCAATGTTCGGGACCGAGCGAAAGTGTTGCCGATGCAGTCGTCGCGAACATCTGCATGCTGTGGCGGCGGCAGAGCGCCATTCCAAGCGCCGTTCCAAGCGCCATGTCCTACTTCCGCGTGTTGCCGCCATGCTGGACTCCCTCGAGGAGCCGCTGAGAAAAAGTTTGGCGCAGCTAATTTTTCAGTCCACATGACAGTCAGCAAAAAAACGTGTGTTTAAAAATGACTGCTGAAGGCGCAAAGTAAAAATAGCTTGACTTGATGTTGGCGCATTTTGGATTCTCAAGTTGGAGCAGATGTTGCTGCATGTGGAATCTTTTGTAGGTCGTTATTTTGTCTACGGCCGCGTTTTCCATAAAGCGACGTGAATTTTGCACGAGTGGGATGAAAAACGGTTAGAATGTAAATCGCAGAAACTTGTTCCTAAAAAAATGGAATCCTGATCTGATCCAAAAGTCGACGACGGCGTGTTAGGGTGACGAGTGTATGCAAATTTCAGAGGGAAAAAAAGGTGGCAAATTAGCGAGAAAAGACCTCAGGAGAAATACGCGTAGCGTAGCATAGCGTAGCATAGCGTAGCATAGCGTAGCCGTAGTCTAAGGCGGGATTGGTTGCTGGTTAATGGGACGCTGGTTGTAAAACGAAAAGGCAGGATGGAGACGGAAAGTCGTCACACGCGGCAGCGAGAGTGCCAACACTTCCTGATCCCGTCAGCTGACTCACACCAACCAATCAGAAGCTAGCATACTTATAGCATAATAAAAAATAAAAATAAAAAAATAAAAAGAAGCTAGCATACATGAGGTCAATGCAAGTGAATGACGGAGAGCAGCAGATTCCACACATCGACTTAGATACAAAACAAAAATACCAAAAATGTATAAATGCGTAATAAATAATAATTCTGGAAACATAAACGTCCAAGTAAATGCTCGATGCTCAGAGTTTGGACGTTCGCAAAGCGACGCGTCTTTTGTCGCTGGCCGCGCGCAACGTTTCAAAGTGCGAATGCTTAACATACGATTAATCTCTGCTAAAGCAATTTTCCTTATTTGAAAACCCCACCAAAAAGTATTGGCGCGAACATGCAAGTACTTCGCCACGTGTATTTCTCGCAAGAGTTTTTTACGAGTTATTTTTTCTTGCAAGTTTGGCGCTTAATAAAGTGGCAAATTGGCCCGTTTTCCCCCCCTGGAATGTTGCCCCGCCCTCTAGAAACAAATCATTTTTCATTTTCATTTTCATCCGTGGCCCTAAAACGCCGTCGTTGATTACACACGTGGTCGCCATATTACAGTTTCTTGCGGAGGAAGCCGTTCTGGATCAGGACCAAAACTGGACCTGCTTTTAGCCTTTGATGTGTCACGGGGTTGATTGATTTGACATTTGAGAAATCTGCCGGCCTTGGCGGAGGTCTGAGCTCTTCAAATGCAGCCGAGCTTCTGTCCACGCCGCAGATGAGCTGCTTTTGCCTCTCGCGCTCGAACCCTGCGCGAATCGGTGAGAAACGCACCTCGCTGGTTCTGAAGCGCTCCGATCCGAGGAGGCGTCGTGGTTCCGTGTCCTGCTCCGTCAGCGGCCGCTCGCTTCTCGACATCGCGTCACCTCGCGCTTCAAAGCGCTGATAATTCACTTCCCGTCTGCGATCTGCGGCGCCATTTCTCGAACGGAGCAGCGGCGCTCATCTGCGGCGTCTCTTTAAATCCAGGGCCGAGCGGATGCCGTCTGATTTCGTTGCCCAGCGAAAGATGGCGGTGTTGCAGCGGGCGACGCCCCCTTCCTGTGACCCCCCCGCTGTGGAAACGGATGCGTTCGGGCGCTCTGGCTCGGCTGCGCCGCGCAGAACAAATGGAACGTTCAAATGGGCTTGAAATAAGGGAAACGCTCTTAAAACAAGCCGCGACCTTCTCTGGGCTCGCAGCAGTGTCCGCGCGCGACCCACATCGGCGAGCTGCGGGTTTTGGCCGCAAGGAACCGCACGCCGTCGGCGGCGGCGGCGCTGGGAATCCCAACAGTCGACGACGGAGGCAAGAAAATGAGAACATAATGAATCATTCATGTCCAGATTAATTTCATTAGTTCTCGGGCTCCGAGCTAATCGGCCTTTTTCACAGCGCCTTGCAGCGCTTCGTCGCTTTAATTTGCCGTTCGGTCTCGTGCTTCCCTTCACAAAGTCCGCCGTCTTTCACTTTCTTTCTCCTTCACTCACTTTCCGTCGAGGGCGGGGTTCACCAATTTCCGGAGTCCCGCAGGTCTGAAGATATTTCCTTCCATTAGCACACCTGATTCATATAATCAGCTCATCAGCATGCGGCAACATCTGCAGGACTCCGGACCTCCAGGACCGAAATTGGCGAACCCGGGTCTCGGCAGATTTTGACCCAGCAGCCATTTTGTTTCATGTCACGTTTTGTGACGATATTTCACATCAAGACGGGTTTTTTTTGTAATTGAAAGACCCCAAGGACGCGCTCCGCAGCCCCGCGCGGGACGTCCCCCCCGACGTGACGAATGGGCCGAGCATGGATGTCGGCTCGCCCTCAAGGTCTGCGAAGTCGTTTGTCTGTCCTGCCGGCAAATATCTTTTGAACTTGATGTTCGAGAAAGACGGCTGCGCAACATCTGCTCAAACTTTGCCAATCGTGTTGTCTCTTCTTTCCTTCCGCGATTTCGCTCTCCAACAAAAGTGAGCTCACCAAACGATGGTCGAGCGAGGCCGCCGCTGCTGCTGCTCACCGCCCCCTCGGGGGTTGGGTCGGATGCGAACAATTAATTCCCCCCCCCGCTTAGGTCGGCGTGACAATGAGTGGATCTTAATCTTTTCAATCCAAAAAGGATTTTCCAGTTCAACCCGATGATCGGATCTCAGATCCCAAAAGCACGCGTGTTGATTTCGCATCAGAATACAAAAGGATTAAACGTCCTTTGGGTTTCATCCCGATTGCTGCTAATGAGGCTCGATTCCGTCCATCGTTGCGCTTTCATGAAACCAATGATCGGCACACGTTGGATTCTCAAGGACGCTCTTTGACGAAGTTTGTCCCTCGGGTCACTTTAAGTCCATCTTGATGTCCTTCAATAGACTCATTAGAAATGTGAGACTTTTCATCAGCGTACCTGCTGAGTCACACGCACAGATGTGCGTACAGGGGTTCGGAGCGAGCGAGCGAGCGAGCGAGCGAGTGAGCGGGTGTTGTGCAAGCATCAAGCCATCCGTGTGTAACTAATTAATGAAGGCCGCCTTGGTTTTCATCTCAAGGTGAAGCTGCCTTAGGGACGCTCGTGAAGACGGCCGACGCCGCTCAGCTCATCCTTGACACGTCGTCTTTCGAAAGACGCGCTTTCCTCACCTGCGGCCAACGACGCCGAGCGACCCTCAGCCTGTTGAAGCCGCGGCGTGATTCATTTGAATCCAAATGACGGTCCGGAGGTCGTCAACGTGGACACTTCGGCGAGCGTGGAGACGCCGTCGGCCTCGCGCTCGCCGTCGGCCTCACGCTTGCCGTCTCGCAGCTGGGTGAAGCCCGCCATATCCATTAGGAGTTAGCGGCCCTCTGCGGATGGCGTTGCTCTCCGCAGGACATTAAAAGATGGTCATTATTACATTTGATCGGCCAAACGGCTGATTTCAATCAGCTGTCTCAGCGATGATGGCCGACATTCATTCCCTGAATTGATTTGCTGTTCACTCGGCGATCGTCGGCGACTACGGACGGAACATTTCGTTCGCCAACCGCAAATCGGCTCGGCTGAGCGAAAAGTCCCTTCGATGGCGTTTTTGCGGGCTCGAGGTCCTCCGCCACAAACGGATCCGAGCGGGCCTTCATGGACCTTCGCGGATTTATTCCTCGTTTCCTCTTGCATGTCGACCACTGCTCTTTTTTTTGGCGTATCCCCGCGCGACTCCATTTGTCGAGCTTTACCCTCCGCCTCGCTGCCGATAAATCAAACGTGCACACCCACACGTGCGCGTTCCCGCCGACGCAAGCTCATGTCTTCCTTCCCCTAAGATTACAAACACGCACTCGTCCGCCGATAGGCCCGGCTGATGGATGGCGAGCTGGCAAGAGTCTGATTAGCAGGAGCGACTGGGCCAGAATTACAACTCTGTCGGCGCCGCGACCGCACGGTTCCGTTCGCAACAAGCCGCGTCGGGAAGCCGCAACGCAAGCGACGCGCGGCGAGGGATCGATTCTCTCCATCCGTCTCGTTTGACTGCTCATTCCTCTCCGTCCTCGTTTCCCCGCCGTCAATCTGTCGGAAAAGTGTGAGGGAAAAGTTCTGAAATTAGGAGGAAATTCTTTTATCGGTTGAACAGAACCAGAGGTGGCAAATCCAGGTCCAACAAGTAAAACCCCTGCCACAGTTTGGCTTTAGCCCCAGCTGCTAGCTAGCTAGCTCCCTCGCACCCGGGAAGCTAGCAAGGGAGCTGGCTAGCTACCAGCTGGGGCTAAAGCCAAACTGTGGCAGGGGTTTTACTTGTTGGACCTGGATTCCCGAACCCTGCGTAATGGCAATTGTGGCCATAACATTAGGTACAGCCCAGCAGCTGACTTCACGCTTAAAATGCAGTCAAGCCGTTGACCGTTTGGATTGAACTCGATCTCGTTTGGATTGAACTCGATCTCGTTTGGATTGAACTCGATCTCGTTTGGATTGAACTCGATCTCGTTTGGATGGAACTCGATCTCGTTTGGATTGAACTCGATCTCGTTTGGATTGAACTCGATCTCGTTTGGATTGAACTCGATCTCGTTTGGATTGAACTCGATCTCGTTTGGATGGAACTCGATCTCGTTTGGATGGAACTCGATCTCGTTTGGATTGAACTCGATCTCGTTTGGATTAAACTCGATCTCGTTTGGGTTGAACTCGATCTCGTTTGGTTTGAACTCGATCTCGTTTGGGTTGAACTCGATATCGTTTGGGTTGAACTCGATCTCGTTTGGTTTGAACTCGATCTCGTTTGGTTTGAACTCGATCTCGTTTGGGTTGAACTCGATATCGTTTGGGTTGAACTCGATCTCGTTTGGGTTGAACTCGATCTCGTTTGGGTTGAACTCGATCTCGTTTGGGTTGAACTCGATCTCGTTTGGGTTGAACTCGATCTCGTTTGGTTTGAACTCGATCTCGTTTGGTTTGAACTCGATCTCGTTTGGGTTGAACTCGATATCGTTTGGGTTGAACTCGATCTCGTTTGGATTGAACTCGATCTTGTTTGGATTGAACTCGATCTCGTTTGGACTGAACTCGATATCGTTTGGGTTGAACTCGATATCGTTTGGCGTGCCTAATGTGTCAAATCCAATTGAAAGAGCCTCACAAAATGTATTCGTTTATTCTCCATCCGTTGTCATTATATGGAAAGCAAACGGTGTCAACCGTCACCGTTTGTCTCTTCCCTCCCATTGGCTGCCCTCGTATTTACATGGAAATGAATGTTCGCAGTCACGGCGGCGCCAAAGACCCAATTATGCCGCTCTGCAATTCAACCTGACAAATGACGGCCGCCACACGGAACGTTCCGCCGCTTCTTCTCCCCAAACTTTGACAGTCGCTGTAATTTATTCACGCAAAAGTCACTGATTTGAAAGTTTGCTTCGCAGCCATTTTCTTTCTGCGGCGAATGAGGAGGAGAAATTGTCATTTGCAGACCTACATGCCCCCCGATCGCCCCCCCACCCCCCCCCCCCCCATCTCTTTTTGCACTTTTTTTTTCATTACGTTTGCAGCTTCATTAATCTCACATTGTCTCGTCTGGATTGCCATTTTGTTTTTGGGACAAACGCATCGTGTCATTGTCAGTCCGGACCTCGGCGGCATTTTCTGTCACTTCGCTCACGTCAAACTTTCTTCAGCTCGCAAATGGAGACTTTGTGCACTAAATGCAGGCTGCCAGCGGCCATCTTGGACAGACGGGCCACCGAACTGAGACGGCCGCGCAATCAAATGCAGACCTTAAAAGCGGCACATGATGCACGGATTGATTTTTCACCTCGTCCAACCACAAATAATGTATTTAGTCAATGGCAAGACGTGAAGCGCGTGTTGAGATCTGGCGGCGGCGTTGCCATGGCAACACAAGCGGCGCGTGCAGAAGAAGAAGGAAGAACGTTTTGGCCGGTCGGACTTGCGCTGCGTCTTCCTCGTTGCTTGCTTGCGACCTCCAGACGCCGCCAGAGACGCCGCCGGAGACGCCGGACCCCCGAACGAAGCCACGCTTTGGACGCCATCAAGCATCGAAGGGGATTTCGCAATACGGCGCCTGACCGCCCAGAGCGGCGCCTCGGGGCCGACTCATTTGGGTCTTTTCTCCAGTTGAACGTAATTAGAGGAAAACAAGATAAGGCTGGAAAAAAAGAGGAGGAGCTCGAATTTCGTATTCGAAATTCATGAGGTAGAAAATAGGAAATGCGGCGCGACGAGCGCTGAGAAAATGTGATTGTCGACAAGCCGCCTTTGGCCGTTTATTGTGGCGTGTGTGCGTGCGCGCGCGCAATGTCTATTGGCCAACGCGCGGCGCTCGATGGCGCTCTGGTGGACACGCCGGCGGCTGTTTTAACAGCATTGCAGCATGCAGACAACTTCTAATGAAAGAGAAAAATAGATGGCTTTTGTCTCACTCTGCACTTTTCTTGTTGGTCTCACTCTCACTTGCTTCCGGAATTTTCACTGCCAAGAGCACTACTTTTATCCGTTTGTTTTTATCTATGCGGTTTGGGACGAAGCTGTACGTTGTATTGCATTTATTGATGAATGCCACTCATTACCGCTAATGGGAGGCGTGCACGGAACATTCATTGCCAACTCAGTTGCTCCCAAAACGTATAAAAACGTTCTATTTTAAATGCGGTCCCAAAAACGTATTTATACGTTTTTGTAATGTGGTTTTGCCGTTGATGCAGCCTCTGACATGAAGAGCAATGATAGTTGTTACAAAAATGGACAGCAGGTGGCAGCAGAGGGGTTAGGCTTGCAACACGTTGTTTTTGCCAATGTTTTCAACAGGTTTGTGAGTAATGATGGAACGTAGCTAAATTCTACAAAACAGAAATCCATACAAATGATTCCATGTTTTCATATCAATAGAATATTCTGTGGGCCTTGCAAAATCCAGAAAAACAGCTGGGAGCGAAGGGGGCCGCTTCAGTGGAAATGGCTGCGAGCGAAGGCGTTCATGACACGTTCAAGTTTGTGTCGTGCAAAATGCGACCGCTTGCCCAATTTCAACTCGAGTTCCGTCTCATTTTTTGGCGTCCCGATTGAAGTTGTGGAAAAAGAAGCGCAGATCGCATGACGGGTCCGTACTCGCTTTTGACGAGCTGTCGCGGGTCGTTTCGATCCCAACAAAGAAGAAGTGCGTCTCATTGGCCGCTTTTTGCCGACTTTTAGCTTCTCGGCGGACCAATTGAATCCGTCAAGTGTGAGTTTCTTTAACATCACGGCTTCTTACAAGAACTTTTGGAAGTTGTCTTAAAACGTCTCTCGGCTTCTTCTTCTCTTTTTTAAAAGAGAGATAAATTTATATATTGTGCCACCGAACGTCAGGATCGGTTTGACGCGTCTTTGAGACGAACGCACTGCGAGGCGTGAACGTGTCGTCTTTAGTTGAGCAAAAGTAGAAACTTTCTTGCGTCTGGTGTGGAAACGCGCGCGCGCTGCGGTGTTAGCTCCTTCTTTGGGTTCTTTTCTTCGCGCATATTTCGAAGAGAGAAAACGCTTGCCGTGTTTTGACGTCACATCAACTTGGGAGCGAGCGTCCCGCTGCGGAGCTTCGGTGCCGAATGACGCGGCCGGCCGGGAATCAATTGACCCGAATGGGATGGAGAGAAAAAACACGACGTGCAAGAGAAACCTGGCGGGGGGGCGTGTCCATTTTCTCCACGCGAAGAAAGCGGCTCGTCTTTCTGGCCGTTTAGAATGAGACGATTTCCATCGGTTGCAAAGTCCCCAAGATGGCGTTGGGCCCACAAATCGTCTTCTGCCCGAGACGGCAACTGGGCCAAGAAGAGGAGCAAGGTTTGGGGGAGGCCACTTGTCCATCTCCACGATCACGGCCAAAGGTTCTAATCGTAAATGCGGCCGAGGAAAATGTGCAATCGGATCTTCCGTGCGGCGGCGTTGGCTTTTACAACGGAACCTGAACACAATCTGTTGTTCAATGTCTCGTTTGGTCCCTTTTGGTTTTGGCCG